>NW_028221824.1:0-63865 GCF_014529385.1 Adiantum capillus-veneris
AGTTGACTGTCTCATCTATTCCATTTTCTTGTTTGAAAATTAAAAATTCCCCTGTCTTATTTTGATTTGAGACTGAAAAATCCACCGTCTGGTTATGATGTTGGGGATTGGACTTGACCAATGACAGAGGGCCACACAAAGATTGTGAGAGGCAGCTGAAAAAGGCCAAGGTAGAGCTCTCATCGTCTACAGAAACTGATATCAACCTTCCAGCTGAGGAAGAAAAGTCGCCACTGAATTCTGAGATGGAACTACCCAGTATCCTTCCATTGAACCATCTTCCGTTTGCCCTTTGACCTGGATGGCGTCTGAGAAGTCCTAGTACCAGCATTCTCCTTCTGAATCAGTCGATAAATGGCCTCCTGTTCAAGCTGATCCCACCTTTCTGTGGTCATCTCTACTTCATAAGGCGTGAGGGAATGATGGGTTTTGGTGTCAGGATCATAGAGTGTGCCCCTGCCTTTGGTGATCCTGGTTCTTGCCAGCTTGTGACAATGCGAAGCAGTATGGATCCATCCTTCTAGAAGAGGCTGATTAGTTTTGATCCAATCTTTGAAAAGAATCTCAGCCATCTCCCTATACTGTGGTGCCAGGCCCGCCTTAGCTGCAATATCCGTTTTAGGCAATTTAGAAGATTTGACAGTAAGTTGCAGCACAACTAATTAGTATTTTTGGCCAGGCCCCTGATATGAATCTTCCACTGACCCATACACATCCGGATCCTATGCATCTCCTCTTTCAGTGCATGAATATCATCGAGTTGGAGAGCATCATTGAACAGCGTTTGCCAAGTTTTCCATTCCACAGTCAATCGCTCATACCAATCCTGGAGCTCATCAATAATCTTGAAGTATGTAAGGCGATCAATTGGTTCTGGATGTTGAGGATAAAGTGCTGAAAAGAATCTTGGCAGCTCTATCTCTCTTGCTGGAAAGGCATACAAGAGAACTGGAGAATCAAGCACGAATTCTAAAAATTTGAGAACAGCCTGGTTCTCTTGCTGCATCATCTTTCTGGTGATTCTCACTAGCTGGAACAATTTGCGAAGAGCAGTTGCCTGTGCTCTGATTGACATTCTAGTCTGATGTCCTTTACTAGTGGTTGTCTGATCCTCAAGAATGGCCCTTACTCTCTGATCCAAGACTCCTCTGGCAATTTGCATCTATACCAAAACCTCCTTTAATTGTTCCCTAACATCCTTCTACATTTGTAAGTTGGTTTGTTTCCCAGCAGAAGTTCTAATTCAAGGGAAAGAGAGCGACAATCTGCAGTAGACTGTCTTTGCAAGTGTGGGTCGGTCACTCTCTCTTCAGTAGTGATTATCCATTCAGGAACCCTTTCCAGCAGCTGGACTGTGCTGGGATGCGCATGTAAACAACAAGTTTCTTGATAATGAAAAGCCGCTAATTTCCAATGCTCCACCATTTCCCTGGCCCCAACATGCAGTCTCTGAAAACGTTCTAGATCAGACAAGAGATCATCATCCTCCAGATATTGTCTGGTTATGGAAGCATGCTGATGATCAGCAGTTGGTTCCTCATCCTGCACTTTGCTTTTCCCTTTAGCCTCCCTACTGAGCTGGGACTGATTAGCTAGTTGATTCTCAGTGTGACTGGGCTGCTATTCTTCAGACTACTGACCGCTCGACTTCTGCCCTTCACTCTGGTCTTCCTGCTGGCCCTCATTCTAGCCTGGCTGGTCTGGCTGTGAGACTGACCTCCTTCAGCTGGCCCTATACCACTAGTACCAGGTCATGGAGGTGGAGATGGTGGTGGGCATCATCATCATCATTTGTATGCCCTTCTTCTTGGTCATCCTCCTCCTTATCAGCCCCTCCGTCCTTATCTTCTTCTTCCTTGTCTTCTTCTCCTTCATCCAAGGAATTCCGCTGCTCAATATAATCCAGTATTGCTTGATTCATCAGAATTATACTCAATCACTTTGTCCTGCAAATCACTCTGCATACTCTCCATCAAAGACTTCAAATTTTCCAAATCAAAGACAGCATTGCCTGCTGGGTTTAAGATTTCAACCAGAATGTTATAAATGTATCTGTCAGTGAGGGATGCCTCCAGAGCTGTATGGCAAATAACAAAGGAATTGAATTCAACTCTCTTCTTTTTCAGCATCGTTTCCGCTCGTTCTGCAGCTCTCATCGCTTCATTCCTTTGATTCTTGATGATCATTATCTCAGACTCCGCCTTAGCTAGCTTTTTGTTTAAGAGCTCAATAGCCCTATCTGAATGAGCTTCAAGTAGCCTATGTTGTATATTCTGCTCATCTCGTGCTATCTTGAGCTTCTGAATCTGGTCTTCAGCTTCCTTCAAGTCAACTTTAGCTTTTTTCACTTCATCTTCTGACCCTGCAACATCCAACATTTGTCCCATACAGTTGACAATAGTATTCCAAGAAGACTGGATGAGGACTGAACATTTGTCCTTTACTGTAGCTGGGTCAGAATTAGTAGGCTCATATACTGTCATTGGAGCCATATAATGTAAAGTTGCATAATCAACTTTCCGTAGAAGAAGATGCCCTTTCAGTGGATGGGTCTGCATTTGCTGCAACCTTTCCTGTTTCACCAGGTGCAAAATTTGTTCAGTATTTGGAATAGAGACACCACCCGGTAAAGTTGAAGAAGCTGGGCCTTTGCCTTTGTCCACTTGCCCTTTGCCTTTGTCCTCAGTCGACAGCTCTTCTACCTTCTCAGAAATTGCTACTTTTGCCTGATCTTTGCCAGAACCAGTAGCGATTGCACTATGTCCTACTGACTTGTTAAGCACAGTATTCTGAGCAAGTTCCTTCTCAGTTTGGCTCACTATAGCCTTTTCAGTATTCACAGTCTTGACCTGACTTTCTATCTGCTTCAGAAACGCACTGCTCTTCGTCAGTGTAGTCTTTGGCTTCTTCAAAATGCCAGCCTGATCTTCAGTGGCTTTTCTTTTCAGACCAGTTGGAGTAGTCTGACTATCCGTGGCTTCGTCATCTGAGGACAGATCAATGTTCTTGGACTCTGAAATCGGCTTCTCACTCCAAGCCTTTTTTACCTGTTCATGAGCATTTGCAGCAGTGGCCCAATACAAAAATTGCCAAACATACCAAGCTTTAAAAACATTCTGGGATTTTAACTTGGCAGTTTGCTGGAGCACATTGTGTGAAAGGATTTGACAAAGGTTAATAGAGACCTTTGAATCCAATGTCTTGGCCAACAACATGGCAAAGAGTTTCTCGGATACATACGCTGGATCATTTTTAAGGCTTACTGCTTCAACCACAAACCTATAAGCAGTAGAAGCTTCCAGTCCTGCTACTGGAATACCTTGACCACTGGCCTTGCGCTTATGCTTAGCCGCTTCATCCTCCTTCAGGACTATACTTATCTGTTGTGGGGTTGCCACAGATGGTTTGGGCTCATTGGGCATCTGGAATGCAAAAGCTATGGCCTCTGGTGTAACCGACACCTTTTTACCATTCACCATGGCACTGCCATCTTCGGCATCGAAAGAATCAAGAACCTGCTTTATGATGTCTGCGTCGAAAGCGATTCTTGTGGCTTGCAGAACAACTCGGAGATCCCATAGTTGCAGCAAAGCCATTGCTTGGTCGGTGAATACATAGCGCTGAATCTTACTGTACGGAATGATGGGAAGGCTTGCCTTTGCAGCAATAACTATGGCTTGGGTTTCCTCAAGAGACTCTTGCATCTTGTCTGAGCGTTTCCTTCTACCCATACACTGTGAAGACGACGAAACAGGCGAAGGAGAAGAAGACTTACTTGATGCGTCAAAGCCATACCCTGGTGTCGCTGGCAAAGCTAGTTGGCAGTCAACTATCTCTTCAGAGGACGAGGTCTACGGCTGTAGCGAAGAAACCTCGGAGCTTGGCGATGGCGAATGAATAACAAGAGGAAATCGTCGCCCAGGGGATTTGTGAGGAAAAATGCAGACTCTCCTGACTGTTATACGTGTTCGTGCCATAAAAGCTCCACCACTCGCCGCTCCTAGACTTGTGTACATCGCTGCTGTCGTGGCAGACATGCATTGGACAAGACTGCTACCCATCCTTGAAATGATTACTACTGGCGTGCCATCTAACCGTTGGGCGCTTAAAAATTAAAAAGTGTGTTCCCATTGATACTGGACTGGTTCCCAGTTTGGTTTGATCACACTAGTACTGATTCTAAGATCAGTCTGGTTTGGTTCGACTGGTACTGGTTCTGAAATTGGAACTGGTTGCACATGAAAAAGCCCAAAAATATCCGATTCTCGTATCTCTTGATCTGCAGTTCCTCATTCCCTGGTACCTTGTTCTTGCCCAGTCTCCCTAGCTTCCGAATAGTAAAGCTTGATCCTTGCACCATTATATACTCATGGCAACAATAATCCAAATAAATCTTTGAGTCTTACTGTACCATTGGAGAAGACCCAATCTACCTCAAATGGTCCTGCCCAGGGAATCTTCAGGTTCGGCTTCTTTGGACCCAGTCTAGACTAATATAGAAGCACCAAATCTCCTCTCTGAAATTCCCGAACCTTAATTCGGCGATCATGCCAGTGCTTCCTTTGTTGTTGAACAACTTCTTGTTCCAGCATAGACCGTTGCTTGAGTTCATCTAACTGCATAAGTTCATCTAGGTGCTTTTTGAGATTGTGGTTGAAGTCTAAGCCATACTTCACAGCCATTCTCAGACTTGGGATAACAAATTCCATAGGAACCACAGCTTCAGTGCCATACACCATTCTGAATGGTGTCAACCCAGTAGTGACCTTGTAAGCTATCCTATATGCCCATAGAGCAGTCTGGAGTTTCAAATCCCACTGGTTTGGTTTCTTTTGCACCACCTTAGTGAGACTAGTCTTGATTGTCTTGTTGCTACTTTCAGCCTGTCCATTGCATCTGGGATAATAAGGAGTAGATTTCCGATGCTTGACTGAAAGCATATCCAATAGAATTTCCATAGTGTCATTGATAAAATGTGTTCCTTAGTCTGACACAATCTCTACTGGACATCCATATCGACAGACAATATTCTCAAATAGAAACCTTGCAGTTGACTTGGCTGTGTTGTCAGGAAGAGCTTTAGCTTCCACCCACTTAGTGACATAACAAGTAGCCATTACTATGTACTTGTTCTTCTTGGGGGTAACCTTCTTAAAAGATCCCATAAAATCTAATCCCCATTTCATGAACACGCCCAGTGGTTGTACTGGCGTCAAAGGAGTCATATCTACAGCTGTTGGTCGACCCATTCTTTGGCATATGTCACAAGTTTTACAAAAACTTCTAACATCAGCAATCATTGTTTGCCACCACAGACCAGCTTGCAAAATATTCTTGTAGGTTACTTCGTTGGAAAAATGTCCACTAGATTCACCATTATGTGCTTCTGAAATCACTTGCATTCTTCCTTCCATAGGCACACAACACCGAAGTATACCGTCAACACCCAGTCGATAGAGTGATCATCCGATGATAGTAAATTTCAAGCCTTTTGACCAGAGCATTCTTCTAGTTCTGCTTCCAGTCCTCTAGAAAGGCACCTTGAGAAAGAAACCGATAAACATCAAACCATTCAGGATCAACTGATTCTCCTGCCTCTAGCTAGAATAAGTCAGCGTCCACTGTTTCATCCCTCAAGGGTGATTCTAAATAACCTTCCGTACTTCTTGACAGAAAATCGGCTCCACAATCAGTCTTGCCAGGCTTATGAAAAATTATGAATTCAAACTCCATTAAGAACATCATCCACCGTATCACCCTGCCTTGAATAATGACTTTATTAATCAAAAATAGAAGAGCCTGATGGTCCACATAAAAATGGAACAACTTTCCCAACAGGTAATTCCTGAACTTTGTAGCACTGAAAACCATTCCCATGGCTTCTCGCTCAGTAGTTGTATATCCTTGTTCAGCCTGACTGAATCTGTGACTGGCAAAATAAACCGGATAATCAGTCCTTCCGTCTGGCTGAGCCAATATCGCCCCCATTGCCAATCCCAAAGCATCTACATGTACATGGAAAATAACATCCTAGTTTGGTTGCCTAAGGACTGGTTTACTGATAATGGCTTTTTTTCAGATTCTGGAAGCTCTCCTCACATTCAGCAGTCCAGTTGAACTTACTGGTCTTCTTTGTAAGCTCATATAATGATACTGCTTGAGAAGCAAACTTATGTACAAACCTTCTATAGAAGTTAACATAACCCAGGAAAGAGCTCAACTCTGAAGCATTTCTGGGTGCTTTAGCTTGCTGAACACACTGAATTTTATCGTTGTCCATTTCTATTTCATTTCGGGAAACCACATGTCCCAGTAGTTGTCCCTTCCAGACTAGGAAAACAGATTTGAATGGATTCAAACAAATTCGCTTCTCTTGACAGCATTTGAAAATCATTTCTAGGAATAGTAGGTGATGTTCCTCATGTGAATATACAGTAAAGTCATCCATAAAGATAGTGAGGAACCGATGAAGGAATTCATCAAACATTTTCATCATACACCGCTGAAAGGTAGCTGGTGCATTGCACAGGCCGAAAGGCATCACCAGATACATGAAAGCTCTCGACTCGGTGATAAAAGTGGTCTTCGCTCTATCTTCAGGAGCGATATGTAACTGGTTATAGCCACTGTAACCATCCATAAAGCTATACATTTCATATCTTGCGATCTCATCAAGCAACATGTCAGTGAAAGGCAATGGAAATGGATCTTTGATAGTTTGGGTGTTGAGTTTCTATAGTCAACACAGACTCTCAATTTCCCGTTTTTCTTGGGAACTACAACTATGGGAAATAGCCAATCGCTACTGGCCACCTCTGTGATGAACCCAGCTTTGAGAAGATTATCAATCTCCTCTTTGACCTTCTTAGCATAGTTAGGGTTCATTCGGTATCTTTGCAGTCGTACTGGCCTAGCATTTGGCTTCAACTGTATTCAGTGCTGACATACTTTAGGATCCACTCCCTTCAGGTCTTTGTGTTCCCAAGCAAACACGTCTTTGTAGTTCTGGAACATCCTGCTTGCCTTTTCCTTCATTGCTGGGTTGATATGCTTGTTGACCTTGATCATCCTAGGACTATCCTCCGATCCTAGGTTCCATTCTTCCACTTCTTGGTCGTCTGGAAGCAACCAATTAGACCCGCCTCCTTTTCATTTGGTCGATTCTTCAGCATAATCCTAGGATGGTCCATTCAGTTCTGAATCATCATTCTAATCCACTGTGTGTTCTTCAGAACGTATTGGCTCCTCTACCATTCCAGTATCAGCTGATTCCACCAACCTCCCAGTTAACTGAACTGTTCTTTCCACTATGTTGATTTCAGTAAACTGATCGAAGAATTGCTTTTTTTTCTTGTCGGCCTACTCTTTATTTAGTAAAACTGCATTCAAGTCAATCTCTGCTAAAGGGAATATGTTCATGGCTGCTAACATTCGCTCGATCTTCTTGGCTTTGTACTTTTGGCATAAATCCTTCGGCCTCTGTTCTTTTCTCCAGCTCCTAGTATTGTTCGTTTGGATCTGAATTCTGTCGCCGCTGGCCCGTTCTATGGTTAAGGTTTGATTTGCATAGTCATGAACAACATGTGCTGTTCTCAACCATGGGCGCCCTAGCAGCATCCCATATGCCCCTTGCACATCTAGAACTAAAAAGCTGGTTTCAAATTTTTCCCTGCCTACTCTTATCTGCATATTTTCAATCATGCCCGTAGCTTGTACCACTCTGTGATCTGCCATTCACACTTTAAATGGTGCTGGCTTTAGATTCGTGATACCCATTCTCTGCTGGAGATGAACTCCCATTCTGTTGACTCCTGCTCCTCCATCCAAGATAACACTCGAGAGAGGTTCCCATTGCTTCCTAACCTGGTAGTCCACCTGAATGAGCGGAACTTCATCATCTCGGACGTCTGTCAGGTCCACTGTTCTGGCCTCCGCCTCAGCTTTCCTGCGCTGTCTGATGAAGTTTGCCACTTCAGGCAAGGTTTTTCTGATATCCTCCAGCTCTACAGTCAACTTCTGAATTCTATCACAAATTTTAACATGGATTTCTTCTCTCTCTTGGTCAGACTGATTGTCAGAGCTTGAAGAACTGGTATCTTCACACTGCCATTCCTCTTTTGCAGTGCTTCCAATCCTTCCATCAACTCTCAGTTCATCAGCCATTCCTTGTACCGCAGCCAACATGGTTTCAGGTATGGTCGGTATTGATTGATCTTTATCAGTTGATTGGGCTGGTATCCTCTGAATGACTCGAGCTTCAGAACTTTCTAGCTGCTTTGGCAGCTTCTTGGCCAAATCCTCCGTGATTTTAGCCACTAGTTCTCTCTGCTCTTGCCATTCATCTACCACCTTCTCTTTACCCTTGGCCTTCCAAATTTCTCTTTGTTGAGCCCACTTGCTGCTGTTAGTAGTGACTAGTGTTTCTGAAGTATCTGGAATTTCTTCAATCACTACACCCTTGCTTCTTGTGACTACCCGTACTGGGACTGGCTCTGGTGCCTTAGCCTCAGCAGCAGTAGTTGCAGGTGCATCTGGGCATTGGGCTGCGAAATGGCCGTACTTCCCGCAAGTGTAGCAATTCATACTCCGATTCTGGAAGTTGCCACGCCCTCTGCCTCGGCCCATACCCGTTTGGAATCGGGCCACGTCCCTGACCAATACCACTGGTACCTTGCCTCTCCTCTTGAGCTACTTTGGCGGGTTCTACCTTCACTGGTTCAGTATACGCGACCACTGATAGGTCTTTGCCCTTCTTAAAGTGATGAATCCTGATGCCACAATTGTTCCATAGATGACCAAAAGCCTTAGAGTAGGTACATTGTGGGCACTCGTTGGAGATATGGTCCTTGGATTTGCATTTCGAACACCAAGTCTCCATCTTCCGAACTGGCTATCTGGTGTGGCTAATTTCGGCAATCTGTCTAGCCATTTCTTCAATTTTCTTGGTCCAAGATCCCTTCTTTGAATTCTCCTTGGATCGTTCATTAGAGCTGCTGTCAGAGGTGCTGGACACCTCACTGGAATTAGAACTCTCACTAGCAGAGCTACTGCTACTGGACCTTCTCTTTTTGTGGCTCTTTTTCTTCTTGGCCTGTTGTTCCAGCTTCAGTGCCCTTTGTACCAAATCATTGAACTTCTTGGTTGGAGCTAGTACCTCCTGCTCCCTAATCTTTTTGCTTCTGAAACCATGCACGCAACCTCTTCTCAAATGGCGGTTCCTGTAATTGCCTGGTTAGCTCCTTGATCTTTTCCACATAACTTCGGACTGAGAGATTTCGTTGCTTGATCTTATCTAGTTCACAGAGGATATCTTCATCCCCTCTATTGTCTGAATACTCCAATCGGAAGGCTTTAAGCAACTTGTTGTAGGATCTGAGCTGACAGGCGGGGTAATGGTAATACCATTTCCTCGCTGCCTCCTTCAAGGTTTGCGGGAAGTATTCCCCCCAATCATCTTCATCAATATTTTTCAGTTCAGCATACTGCTCAAAAGCCTGTATGTGAATGTCTGGATCATCCTTCTTACCTCCCTTGAATATTAGAAAAGAAATTTTGAGGGAAGCTGTGTAATCATTTCGATTACCACTGATCCTGTCGCTTCTCTTCTTGGATTCAAAACGGTGCTTGGAAGTCTTCTTGCAATTGTCAATGTCAGCATCCCAATCAATCTCTGCCTTTGTCTCGGTGTCAGTGTCCTCTTTGGCCTGTCTGCTAGAAGTGCGATGACTGCCTTTACTTCCCTTGGTACCCTCATCCCCCTGCCGAGACCGAGAACTCTTGGCTTTTCGTGCTTCCCTTTTTGCCCATCTACGTCAAGAATGACTGGACTGCTGTGAGTCCTGCACCTCATCAGCCTGACTATGCTCCTCCTGAGCCTCAGTGTCAGTCATCTTCTCTTGCTTAGGGTGAGACTCTCTTCCTGACTCCTCAGGAATAGGATCAACACGGATGGTGGATTTCCAGCCACGACTGGATTTGGGTGCCATTGCTGAAAACTTCCAACTGGGAGAAGAGTCTTTCAGTCAACGAGCTTCAGCTCGAGCCACCGTGATCGCCAAAATGGAATTGGAGCTGATCTCTTGAGACAGCTAATTCCAGTGTTAGAAGATTTCGGCTACTGATGATGTGTTAGTTTAGACAGTCGACTGGACAGAGAATCAGAAACAGAACTGGAATTTATCTACTGGAATGAGAATCAGACTATGTACTGAGAATAATGTTCAGATTCTGATTCAGAGTACTGGACACAAAGTAAGTGTAACTGGAATATCTGCCGTGATTGGAATTACAGATAAAAGATTACAGTGAGTATGATATGATTTACAGAGAGAGTACAATCGACAACAACTGCCAATGATTGACAACTCAAGTACAAATGCCGCCAAAATGCTAACCCGATTACAATGTAACGGGCCCTATTTATACACTTTGGGTTTACCATAGTAATTACCGTAGTAATTACTAACTAATTCGCTGCCCGTTGCATAAGAGAACGTTCCCACTTAGTGAAACTGTCTCAACCATCTACATCATGCAAGTTTGAGAGCCCATGCTCTTTTCCCAAAAAGCCATAAGATCTGACACCAGTGAAATGCCCCAGGGAACTGCTTAGCCGAATCCTCCTCCCTACCTCCCTATTTATAGGCCCTTGGCTCGGTCCGTGACCCCCCCGAGGGTTGCCCTTGGTATGACAACTTTCATGAAAACCTAGATGACTACGAGAGTGCATAGGTAAAGAAATTTTGGAAGCCATATCCCCAACTCACTTGAGTATTGTGAATAGCCCACAATATTTAGGATTGAATTTATTGGCACACCTAAAAATACCTCTTCTCCTTTCATGAAGTTTATCGGCCGATGTTACTCACCGGCATCATGCTTGTATGTATCTTCTTGACGAGTAACATTTAGCATATCCATATATCATGGACAAATCCTTGACTTGTTGACATGCCTCATCAATAGTCAACCCCACCATAATTGGTGATAGATTGTGAAAATCGTTCATAAGCATGAAGAGACTAAATTTAGTCGTAGCATGCTTTGCATAAGGATAAGCAACCTCAAACTCGAGCAATAATTTCCCAATTGGATTGCTTCAACGTATGCCATTAGCATATCCTCTAGCATGTGACTAACACTTACAAATTGCCTATTGTTAACATTGAATTGTGTTTCCAACCATTTACAAATAGTCCTCCAAAAATGACTATAAAACGTGGGTTCTCAGTTATGCACAATATTGACGAGCAATCAAGATAATCTATTTAAATTATCAACAATCAACTTGGTTAACTTTAAAGATTGTATAGTGGACTGGGTTGGAATAAACTTATAAAGTTTAGACAACCTATCAACAAGCACACATACTAAGCCATGACCTCGTAGGGTGGTTGGTGGATCCACGATAAATCCCATATAGTTATTGCACATGTGGTGCAAAAGCTTCTCAAGCTATAATCTTCATGAATTGTGAGGCCTCTACAGATAAGCAATTGCTAAACACACTATGGCCCATAACACCTAAGCAACAACTTACATGAGCCTACCTTTCCATCATTGCAATGTCTTGTGCTTGCCAATGCTTATAGCAAACATCTTTCTTATTGCACTCATGAACAACAAGGGAATAAATGTGTAAAAGATTTTTGCAAAGATCTGAACATTTACTATCATAATTACTAAAAAGTCTTGCTAAAACATTTGAACCATAACAGAATGTGAAGATAAATCACATCTAGATACAAACTATGAAACATTTTCATTAACATGGTGTAGCCTTTCTATATACGTAATACGTATGCAAAATTGTAGCCTAACAAACCTTGAAACAAGCATCCATTAATGTTATTTATCAGTACTTATAACATTAACAAGTCTTACATTAATAAGTCTTACTAGGTACATGATAATTTTTGGCCACTAAAATTTTTCCTGATATTGTGTGCTTGAAGCGGTCTCAAAAATGGATTTGACCAGCACCTAGGGACTTTGTTGCGACACGTAATTAAAGAAACAGGCACCAGTGTTAGTCCCACAGACTCATATTCTCCATCTTTGAATTATGTCTCATTTAATATTATCATTAAATGTGATATTTATCAAGTATGAGAAGTACTTGTGTGTGTAGATAACTAGAAACACTTAGCGACATGAGTGAGACGGACCCTCATAAACCATGCTCCACACTAGCTAAACCAAACTCCATGAGATCCTAGACCATGTTGTACACCTTGTGACTGACACCATGGGCCAAAAATGATTGCCACCTTGGAGGCCTATGACCGTCGTAATAGAGGTAACCACGAAAGTGTATAAAGTACTTAGTGTGGACCCTCATATTCCATGATAAAGTAAAAGATATGCTAGCCTCTAAATTTTTCGAATTCCTACGATGTGTGATGCTTCACCATGTTGCTTGCATCAAAATCATTTGGTCAACAATGTTGCACCACTAGAAAAAACCTTGGTTTTCTTTGGTTCAAAACCCTTGGTATTGCCTTGGCAACTCAAACCCATTGGTCAATGTTGCCCATGTTATACACAATTTGTGCCAATGAATTTTGAACAAGCCTTCAACCAACACTAGGGCAAGTACACCTAGGGTGTTTGGTGACAAAGACGTGTCCAAATCGATAAAATTCAAGATACTCGAAATTGTGTTGGCAAACCCAAAAAAAAAGGACTTGGACATAATGAGATAAGGGAATGAACGCACTGAAGAATATGCATGCCACCACTCAGACAGCTCAGCTAAGCATCAAAAACTGAATTATATGCCTAGGAAAAGTACCATATACTTACTCAAATGGAAGGACTCCCATAACTTACCACAATGGAATGTCTCTTGGGAACAAAGAAGGTAAAGGTGCATCACTCGCAATCCTTGATTCTATTGATCCTCCCTTTTTTGTGATCTATAAATTGAATATAGAGGTACAGGTTAAGAAATTTGACAAAATACTTATACTAGCAAGTAGGCGAGAATCATTGACTCTATAGCTAAGACTCCCTATGTACTTTCGATCACTTGCCAAAGCTGACAAAATGTGTTTGAATAGTCAACAAGTGACTATGCTGTGTGAATCATATTCACCACAAGACCTACTTGTAAAGTGGCTCAAAGCCGTTGAATGTGATGTATCTAGAGCCCGATCTATGTACCAATATAAGCCCCTTGGCGTGGTATATGTTGGCATTTCTAGAATAATCAGCCATATACACTTGTCCCCCAAGTTTGTATGCTAACAACATATCAGAAACATAAGAAATGACAATACTAGAGACATAAAATAGGATGCCTTGCTACACATAAGTATGTGCTCCTAAAACAATATGCACAAATGAATTGACAACTTGAGTTACCGAGGTTTCTTACGGAGCCTTGTTCCCCCATTACAAGGGGTAACCACACAATTTGCTTAAATAAAAAGTCCCCCTTAGTTGCAACCTTTCCTTATAGATAGTTGTAGGATCCATGATTATATTGCTTGCCTTTTGGCTGCACTAACATAAGATTGAATCTAATAGAAATGAACATAATAAGTAGCTCCTTGAGCAACTAGCTCCTTAATCAATTTTACTTCATGCTATACAATGAGAAATTTAGTGCCGTTCAATGAACCTTGCCCTCCAAAACAAAAGTGTAGAGTGATAGGGCACACAATGCAATACTTACAAAAAGTGTTCGACAAGGGAAATCCGAATAGCACGAAGAGATCCACCAGATGTATGTGCAAAACAAACCTTCTGAAAATAAAAAAGAAAAGCAACCTCGTAAATTCCTAACTACGTGTGTTGTATCTATCAGCCTGTTGCATCATATACAAATAACTGAAAAATTAGATATCTAATGTGCAACTCGTAGATCACACTTGCAACTTATTAACCACATCTATTAAAGCCTTAATGATTAGGTGCATGGGGACAATGTCTTTTTGGTGTGGTCCCAAACAATTGAAATATATATTTTGCAACTTTTCCCTTTTAAAATCTGTGGTCGATAGTCTCTTCTTAGCCACATTGGCAAAAGACCATTTCCATTGTTATTGATTCATCTCTGGAGTGGATCGTGAGCTGGAGAACACGACCCCTTGGATGATAGCTCGGGGGTGCACCTTTAAGAAACTATTCATATAACGTGCGTTCAAAGGGTATAGAAAAACCTTTTTACTTACATCCTTAAGGTAATAACATGACCCCTTTTTCTTCAAAAACTTACGGGCTTTTCTCTAAAATCATTGAAAAACCCCTTCTGCTGATATAATCCTGTTAAAATTTTGAAATTTCGGTAATTAAAAAACCCATTCATTTGAACTCACGTGGTAACTTACATGTCTAAGAGGTGAACCCCCTTGAGGGTGATAGACTATAGAGTATTTGGTGCCTCCTTTGTGATTAAAGAGTTTATTAACTCAATAAGTGTCTCCACCTACCTGGCTAGGAATTGTACATGTACATACAACTTACGAAAGTTGTCCTCAACAGTCTAAAAATCACATCGTGGAACATATTCCTTTGCTTCAGACAAATTAATGTCATCTTTGAGCATATCCTACACACTCTAGGGAGGAAGTGAATATTTGTGGAGAGAATTCAAAATCAAATAGTTGACTTTTAGGAAGATCCATGTCCAACGAGCTAAACATGGATTCCATGGAGTATTGCACGCTTGGCTAAAATAAACAAATACCTCGAATAGAAGCCACCTTACGACGCTGAAGAGTGATAGCAAAAAAACTTTTACAGTCTAGATATTGACTTGGTTGTGCCAAATCAAAGCCGTAAGTATAACTCAAATTATTCATGTTGAACAAACACCAAGGAAGACACTTCTCGCTAGAAACCTTCTTAAATAGCCTTGAAAAGCCATAGTAATTTTGAGCGGCCGTGCAAAGAGGATGTCAATTTGATCCAACAAGGCCCTTCAAATGAGCTTGGGAGACAACAAGACCTTTCTTGCTATTAGCCCAAAGATTTTGTGAAGTTTTGCAAAATTTCTCCAATCTCGAGAGTCCGTGAGGATTGTGGATGTCAAATGTTGGAGGATTGTGGATGCTCAACCCTTGTGTGTGGAGGAAACAAGAGGTGGAAAACTGCCCTTGGCCACGTAAGTTGGCCAAAAGTTAAAATTTGAATGTGAACACAAGGTCCACCCTTGGGGGGTTCACCTCTTAGACATGTAAGTTACCACGTGGGTTCAAATGAATGGGTTTTTTAATTGCCAAAGTTTTAAAATTATAAACTGGATTATATTAATAGAAGGGGGTTTTTAATTGATTTTAGAGAAAAACCCGTAAGTTTTTGAAGAAAAAAGGGTCATTTTATTACATTGAGCATGTAAGTAAAGGGATTTTTTAATACCCTTTGAATGCACATTATACGAATAGTTTCTTTAAGGTACACCTCCCAAGGGTCCAACAAGCAGACATGGCATCAAGTAGACTGCACAAGTGAAATGGGAGAGAGAACTTGCCATGCAAAGTTTTTCAAGGTAGGCCCCTATGTCAAAAAATCCTCCTTCGCCCAGGGCAAACATGTAGAAAGAGAGAATGCTTGGTTTGGTGCAAGTCATTGCCACCCAAAGGTGTGTGCACAGGTGGTTGCATGCCCTCGGGTTGACAAAGAATCTTCTTCTTCTTCCTTGACGTCGTCTTCAAGACTTGCTTCATGCAAGCAAAGCTAAAATTAGCTCTAATACCACTCTGAGGATAAGGGTCGTGAAGCTTGGCTCTCCACCCAGTGGTATGCCTTTAGAGGCAATCCCTGAACCACTTCACACTGGCCCTTAGCCTCACATCTTGTACTACCTTTCCTTGTTTATCATCCTCAATGTGAAGTGATGTCCACGTGTGTGCATGCATGTAGGAAGAGGAAGAGAAAGAAGAGGAGGACCAAGATGGAGAAACCACACTATAGAGAAGGAGAAGAGAGTGTGTTGGCTTTATTGTATATATAAGAAGGGTAGAATAAGATTCCCAAGAGAACTCAATAATTCTCTTTTCCTTGTCTCTCTTGATACGCATACCAAGAAATTCACTTGCTTCGCCAAAATTTTTCATAGAAAAGTTTTTTCTCAACATTTGCTTCAATTTGGCAATCTCCTTAGTGAATTTTTGTGCAATGAGCATGTCATCTACGTATAAAATGATGATAATGACCAAAGAACCATCACCAAATTTTTGTGTATATAAACAATGATCCTCTTGACTTCTTCTACATCCCTAGGTGAATTTTTGTGCAATGAGCATGTCATCTACGTATAAAATGATGATAATGACCAAAGAACCATCACCAAATTTTTGTGTATGTAAACAATGATCCTCTTGACTTCTTCTACATCCCTAGGACCACATTCATTCATACAAGCCTCAGCGAGCTTCTTCATCAAGTACACCTTATTTATTGCACTTTTGCTCTCATATGTATTACATAGCCCTTCCCATAGTAGCTTCACCTACTATGGAAAAAAATACAGACGGTGTAGACATATAGGGGACTTAACTTTGTCATCAAGCATCTTCTATTGCACATCTATATAGCCATCCTTTTTGGCGCTCAAAGATTGGCTTCAATTGGCCCTTTTGGATTAACACATCCTCGATTTTCTCTTTCCACATAAAGAAATTTGTACCATTGAACTTTCTAAATATTGTAAATGTCCTTCTTAGACTTAAGCACTATGGAAAGGGTCAAAAGCTATGGCACGAGACTTAACAAAATTTTGGGAGAATCCCCTTCGTAAATAGGAGCAAAATATCAAGCCAAAACAATGCTCTCAAAGTGCCATAAAATGCATCAATAGAGTTTCCTTAATTCATGAAGAAAAAAATCAACCCAAATGATGGATCAAAAGCATAAAATCAACTCAAGAGAGTAACATTGGTTATAAATTGTTGCCATTAGGAATACCTTATGTTTTGACATATGTGACGTCAAGCAAAATATTCCATAAGATACATAACCTATGGCAAGGATGCCGTAATAGTGAACTCGAGTAGCCTGTATCACCAAACATATGAGAATAGCCTAGCTCAAAAAAACTCATTCATGACCCCCCAAAATTCGATAGAGTCTCCTTTATACAGGGAGTAAAAACACGACCCAAATGATGGATTAAAAGCATAAAATCAACTCAAGAGAGTAACATTGGTTATAAATTGCTGCCATTAGGAATACCTTATGTTTTTCCATACGTGACGTCAAGCAAAATATTCCATAATATACATGACCTATGGCAAGGATACTGTAATTGGGAACTCCACCAGCATGTATCACCGAAGGTGTCTCAACATTCGAGAATAGTCCAGCTAAAAAGAAACCTCATTCATGACCCCTCAAAAAGGCTAAGCAAACATAAGACACTAACCACATGACTCTCCGGTCCAGGTCTCAAAAACAGCCAAGAAACTATTAAAAAAAGCCAAAAAATGGCTCCACACGCTCAATAGTAGGCACTATTTGCAACTCAATGTACATGAGTGAAAACATGCACAAAACAAGTGCCATAAATTGATGCAAGCAATAAATTGAATCCTTGTTGGGATACTCATTCTCAAAAGAGCACACACAACACGAGTAAGAGCCTACTATGCATATACTATCCATACTCCCACTGAAAATCTATTAACCACATAAAAACTACCTTTGTTGATTTGTGTCTTGCAAACTTTGTAAACTCATGTTTGTAGCCTGCCAACTAGGATGTGTGCATGTAAATAAAAAATTTAAAGTCTCAAAAAACAATGCATGCATGGGCTATGCATCCCCTTGCCTCGGGGGGGTGGGGGGAGAGGTGAGGGGTCACTATATGTAAAACTTATATATCGCTTGCATTCAAGGACAATTTATAAAACCCCTTAGCTATGAATTTTCAACAATATTCAATCTGTCAAAATAAAATTCAAAATCATTTATTTGTTACCATATACATGTGGTAGTGATGTGTGTGAACACACTAGGACTGCCGGGGCATTTTTTCCCTCTTTAGGAGGTTTTTTCCCCGAGCATTGTATATACGCCCATCACTCTAGGGCTATCTATCTTTCCATTGCATACTAAGTAACACACTCTCTATTGTGTGCCTTGAGCTTCCTTCTTCTTCTCCAAGCTATGCGCGTTTCTCTGTAACCCTAATTCCAACAATTCGTATCAGAGTAGGTTACGTCCTCCCGGGCTTAGTCGCCAGCTGCTCCAGCACACGCCTGCTCACTTTCTCCGATAACAGTGAGGTTTGGCGAGCGTTCGCAGATCGACTACTCAGATTTCTGATTCGGGCTCATTTCGGCCTCCGTTTCCACTACAAGCAGGTCCGCACATGCAATTTCGTCATTTTGTGCAGAATTTTTGTCAGTGCCAATTTTTGCATAACAGGTGCCTTATAGTCTTCTACGGTTTGTGCTATATAGCACGTGTTGTTCCCGCTCCATTTCTCCTATTTTCGGGCAGTTTTCACATTAGGTGCAACATTTACCATGGCTGACAACAACACAGATGTCTTCAAGATGTTTGCTGTTGAGGACAGGTTGGATGGGGACAATTACCTATGTGGGCTTACATGATGCAAAATGTTCTTGTGTCAAAGGGCGCCTGGAATATTGTGCAAGGCATTGATGTACGTCCTGGTTCTGAGGATGCAGGCCATGTTGAGGATGTTGCAGGTCTTGCTGCAAGGATTGCTGCTATTAGAGATGTTTTGCCTGTGGCAGAACAAGCTCGTTGGAATGTAAAGGATGCGCAGGCTCATGCATTGATTGCATTGTCTGTGAAGCGCACCATTGTTCCTCACATCCGTTCGACAAAATCTGCAAAACAGGCTTGGTATATTTTGGCTGGTCTTTATGCAAGTCGCAATGAGGCTAAAATTGCTTTGTTGTGTAAAGAGTTGGAGTCGAAGATTATGCATGAGGAAGATGATATGGACACTTTCCTTGCTAGTGTCAAGGATATCAATGAGCAACTTATTTCTGTAGGTGAAGTCATTTCAAACAGTTCCCTTGTGCAGACTGTTCTTGATGCCTTACAAGATTCTTACCAGACTTTTGCTAGTACTTGGAGACATATGACCCAAAGAAATCTAGAAGTTGTCAAGTTTGATGCATTATGCACATTGCTGTTGCAAGAGTCACTTTCTAGAAAAAACAGGACTAGACAGCGTGCAGTTGAACAGGCTTTTATTGCTTCTCAAAGAAAGGGTGATAACAGTAATGCAACCACTTCTTATGGTTCTTTTGTGAGTGGCAAAACTTATGTTCCCAATGCTTCTGCTGGCAGTACTTCGTCTGGCAATTCTGGTGATAAGGGTAAAAAGAAGATGCGTTTCCATTATTGTAAAGCTAATGATCACTTGATCAAGTCGTGTCCTAAGTTGAAGGCCAAAGAGGCTAAGAAGAAAGAGGGTGGTTCCTCTGCAAATGCTGGTTCCACTACAAATGCAGCCATTGTTGAGTCTTCTGTGAAAGGAGTCTGTAATGCTGATGTTGATGCAGAATGGGATTTTAGCACAAAGTGCACTTACAATCTTGTTGTCCATGATGCATGCTTGTCAGTTGCTGCATATTCACATGTGTGGTATTTTGATAGTGGTGCTACAAAGCACATTACCTCACATCGTGAATTGTTTACCTCTCTCGAGTCTGTCCCTCATGGGAATTCAGTCACTTGTGCCAACAATGCCTCTTATCCGGTTCAGGGAGTTGGAAAGATTGTGCTTACTGCTGCAAATGGCAATTCCTTCACACTTTTTGATGCACTTTATGTACCTGGGATCAAGAAGAATCTCTTGTCTGTATCCGCACTTGCTAGACTTGGACTTGTAGTCAAATTTGTGGATGACAGATGTACGATTCATGATCTCAGTTTTGGTGATGAAATTGTTGTATCTGGCCTTTTGTGACGTGGTCTGTATAAGCTCACTTTGTATGACAAGTGTGGAAAAATTTTTGCAAATGCTGTTGTAGATTCAAGGGCTATTTCAGATGCAAAACTTTGGCATGCACGTGTTGGTCATCTAAATTTTGCTAGTTTGCTGCGTTTGCAGAAATCTAATATGGTTGCTTCTTTGCCGCCTCTTGAAGCACCTATCGAACATGTTTGTGAAGGCTGTATTTTGGGTAAGCTGCAGCGTTCTAAGTTTCCAAAGGATGGTTCAGTTCGGGCCACATGCAAATTGTAGCTTGTGCATAGTGATGTTTGTGGGCCCATGCAAACTCCGTCCTTGGGCAATTACCTGTACTTCGTGACTTTCATTGATGATTACTCTAGGCATGCATGGGTATTTCCTGTTAAAGCGAATTCCAAAGTTTTTATGTGCTTCAAACAATTTTTGGCTATGGCTGAAAATGTCTCGAAATGTACTATGGGAACCCTCCGTTCCGATTGAGGGGGGGAGTATATGTCTCATGAATTTAATGCATTTCTGGCTAGTCGTGGGATAAAACACCAATGTATAGTGCCTTATACACCTCAGCAAAATGGTGTTGCTGAGAGGAAAAACAGGTCACTGACGAAAATGGCACGATGTATGGTCAAAAGTCAAGCTTTGCTGCATTCTTTTTGGCTTGAGGCCATCGTGTGTGCCACTTATGTACTTAACAGGTGTCCTACGAAAGCTTTGCAGTCTATTACTCCATATGAAGCATGGCATGATAGAAAGCCTTCTATTGAGCACATGCGTGTTTTTGGCTGTTTGGCATATGCTTTGGTGCCACAAACACAACGCAAAAAATTGGATGATAAGGCTGTCAAATGTATTTTTGTTGGTTATAGTACTGAAAGCAAAGGTTACAGGTTGTATCATCCGCAAACAAAACGTATTCTAGTTTCACGGGATGTAGTGTTTGTGGAAGATTCTGTTCAGCCCTTGCTGTCATGTACTAGAGACAGTAATGTAAGCTCATAGGACATTTATGACACTTTGCTGCCTCTTTCAGTGGTGGAAATACGAATGTAAGTTCCAATGAGGTACATGTACAGCCTATGGGGGTTTCTGAAAATGTTACAGATCAGCCTATTACTGATGCAGATGTACATGATGTACTTGATGAGGAAAGGGTTGAAAACGAGCAGGCTAGAGGTATGCCAAAATGGCTGGTGCACACTTTGTGTGACAGTAAATTGGATGCACCTTTGTCTAGTCGTACTTGTTCAAGCTCTCACCATGCATCTTATGCATCAGATTGTTATGGTTTGGCTGTGTCTAGCTTACATGATGTTGAGGAGCCTCTGTCTTTTGATGAAGCCCAAAATTCAATAAATTGGATGGCTGCCATACAATCAGAATATGATGCACTTATAGAAAATGACACATGGACTTTATGTGATTTGCCTCCTGGCAAAAAGGCCATTGGTACGAAGTGGGTTTACAAGTTGAAACGCAAGCCGAATGGTGAGATCGATCGCCATAAGGCTCAACTTGTTGCAAAGGGTTATGCACAGCAAAAAACCATACATTATGAAGAGACTTTTGCTCCCACTTGTCGTATGACTACTATACGTTTTCTATGTGCATTGGCAGCTCATTTTGGTTGGGATGTACATCAATCAGACATTGTTACTGCTTTGTTGAATGGTGACATATTTGAGGAAGTTTATGTAACGCAGCCTCGCGGTTTTGTCATAAAAGGACAAGAGGAAAAAGTGTGCAGATGTAAGAAGGCTTTGTATGGGTTGAGGCAATCTCCTCGTGCTTGGTATGAGAAAGCTGACACTCATTTGGTCAAACAAGGCTTTCGTAACAATCCAACAGAAAGCACATTGTATGTAAAGCATGAGAATAATGTATTTCTCATTGTGGTTCTTTATGCCGATGATTTGCTGATCACTGGACCAAATGAGAGACATATTGCTGAATTTAAGGCTGATTTGACAGATGAAAGATTTGGAGCTGTTGCATCATTACTTGGGTATACAGTTTAAGCAGTGTGATGATGGTATTGCCTTGTGTCAGAAAAGTTACATAGAGACATTGCTATGTAAGTTTGGACTTGAGGATTGCAAACCTATTGCCACTCCCATGGAAACAGGTTTGAAGTTGAGTCTACATGATGCTGGCGATCCTGCTGATGTCACTCTTTACCAAGCTGTTGTTGGCTGCCTCATTTATGTATGCAACACGAGGCCGGATATTCATTTTGCAGTCTCAAAGGTCAACAGATTTATGCATAGCCCAGGGTCTAAGCATTGGTAGGCTGTCAAGAGGATTTTTCGCTACCTTAGTGGCACTTTACATCTTGGCTTGTTTTATCCCAAGGGGGGATCATTGCCGCCAGACTTACATGCTTTTTCGAACTTAGATTGGGCTGGTTGTTTTGACACGAGAGTGTCCACAAGTGGTTTTTGTTTCATGCTTGGCAGTTCATGTATATCATGGTTCAGCAAGAAGCAACCTACTGTGGCCACTTTGAGTTGTGATGCTGAGTACAGGGCAGTCTTCACAGCTATGGTTGAGTGTGTATGGCTCAGACGCCTTATGGCTGATTTGGGTGTTGGACAGGACACTGCCAACACTATACACTGACAGTCAGAGCGCATTGGCAGTTGCGAGGAACCCAGTTTTTCATGCTCGCACAAAGCACATTGAGGTGCATTACCACTATGTCAGGGAGAGGCTCTCAGCAGCAGGAGACAGCTTGGCTTATGTGCCAACATAGGACAACCTTGCAGATCTTTTCACAAAGGCATTGTCTTGTGAGAAGCTCAAAGCTTTCCGCAAAGCTTTGGGCTTGCTCCCCTTTGTGGACTGATCATGTCCTCAGGGCATGGCACTTCCCTTTACTCATGTGCCAGCTCTCGTTCACCGCATCACTCCAGGGGGGATTTGTTACCATATACATGTGGTAGTGATGTGTGTGAACACACTAGGGCCCCGCGGCATTTTTTACCTCTTTAGGAGGTTTTTCCCCCTGATCATTGTATATACGCCCATCACTCTAGGGCTATCTATCTTTCCATTGCATACTAAGTAACACACTCTCTATTGTGTGCCTTGAGCTTCCTTCATCTTCGCCAAGCTGTGTGCGTTTCTCTGTAACCCTAATTCCAACATTATTTAACACTCTTTTTTTGTAATGTTGAGCCCCTGCGGTGCTATAAATATTTTTATTGTAGTGACCCCTTCCCCCCTCAAGTCCCCCTAGCAACTTGTAAGCCTGTGAGAACCCTGTATGTCAATGTAGACTTGAAGCCCATTATGTACCTCCATTACCGGACAGAGGTGTCGTCTCCAAAGAGAAAGCGCTCACTGAAATTGTAGGTTCAAGAGCTGCAAAAATAACACTGATGCTTGAAGCCAAAAATCAAAATTGATGGCCCGCAAAGGAGAGCCAATGCCGATTCAAGATTCAATACGAAATGATGGTTGGAGTACCTATGGGTGTATATCCAAGCACACTAGCCAATGTTAGAAATCCATCGTGGATATCACAATTTGATGTCTGGGATGTCAAGAAATCACCAAGGGTAGTCAATGCCGAAGTCAATCAAAATTGGCAGTCAAACTTGAGGGTGCTAAGTCGCCATCATTGACCAATTGGCTTGAGGGGGTCACTGTAAAAAAAAAGGACTATAATGTGGGTTCAACAGTAGGGATTATATTATTCTATATTTTTTCATATTTGCATATATAGAAAGGTGTTAAAAAAATCAATCTTGAAAAATAGTTCATAGATTGAATAGGAAAAGAGTCCCTTTTATTGGTGAAAAATTCATAGCCAAGGGGTTTTATAAATAGTCCTTGAATAGACGCATTGTATAGGTTTTAATTTAGATATTGGATGGGGGTACCAAGGGCCAAGAAGTTTGTAGATAGAGAGCTTTTCTACTGTGTGTGTGTGTGTGTGTGTGTGTGTGTATGATGCCAAGGAGAGAATGTTGGGTTATGTGTGTGCATGCATGTCGAGAATGATACGTAGCTGGAGGCAAGGCGTCCTTGCACATATACAAAAAATACCATTATTTGAGCAATAGAACTACAAATCTGCATACATGAAAGATTGTATACGCAAAGTGCAAATCAAGACTGATATGGGAGAGATAAATAGAGAGAGGAAGCATAAAAGACATGCAAGTGTACCTCCTAGAGTGGAGTGCTACACAAGAACATAGAGAGGAGAGGTGAGAGATGAGAATAAGGACATAGAGCATTGGGTACAATCTCCCCCCGTGCAAGTGAGCATTTTCCTCTTGCATGTATTTATTTTATAGATTTCTTGAATGCTTAAAAGAATTACAACCTATCCACTCGGACATAAAGTGACCGTAGATCATAAAGATCACTTTAATAATGAAATATTCATAAACTTTATATCCTTTTGCATAGTCCATAATTCATTATGCTTTTGCCACCTTTCAGTTGCAATAAATAAATATTTATCAATTTCCTTTACATATCACTATGTTTGGAAAGCAATTGTCCTAAGTTTCTATGTTATTAATATGCAAATCATGCTTGTCAAAAAAAGATTAAATTATGTGTCAAAAATATCATGCATAAAAATTAAAATTCAACTATTGAAACAAATTTATTTGCTTATGCCTTCTGTCATCCACATACAACATATTCTAGTGTCCCATACCACAAGAATAAGCACTATATATAATATCCTAATGTATTAGGCTATCATTGTCCACAATCATCACTCAATAATCAATTCCCATTATTTTCAAGTCCAATTTCCTCAACACTATTGACATCAAATCATCATAAACCAAATCCAATCTAGATTCAAGTCCAAATCTCTTCTAGCATATACCCAGGTAACAAAATCATACTAGGGGCAATGGTGGCCAGCCATTGCGGCATGATTTGTACTCTTGATTATTTTCAAGTCCAATTTCCTCAACACTATTGACATCAAATCATCATAAACCAAATCCAATCTAGATTCAAGTCCAAATCTCAATTCCCATTATTTTCAAGTCCAATTTCCTCAACACTATTGACATCAAATCATCATAAACCAAATCCAATCTAGATTCAAGTCCAAATCTCTTCTAGCTATACCCAGGTAACAAAATCATACTAGGGCAATGGTGGCCAGCCATTGCGGCATGATTTGTACTCTTGATGTTGCTTAAATTGGTGAATTTGCACTGATATTGGTTAAACTAGTGATTGGTTTCCTGTTGGTGTGCTGTCAAAATCGGTGGATCTACACGGGTAATTCATGTTGTTTAATTGACAAATCTACACCAAGATGAGCATTTACACACTACTTAAATCGGCGAATTTGTGCTCGCGTGACCAATGGACTATGCAAGACATAAAAGAAAAAACATTTACTATTTGTTTGGAACCAAATTGAAGTATGTTTGAGAAGCAAAGTACCTACAAACTATTGCTCACTATCCCAAAGCACCTTAGCTCATGTATGTAGTTGTATAGCTTCATGTCAAATAATCTCAATAGAAAACTCCATTCAGTGGAGGTGCAAGCCACGACATTAGAGATGGTTGAGAAGAGATTAAAAAAGCAAAATGTGTTAGAAAACTCCTTGCTTAATTGTATTCAAGTTCTAATAGCAAGTCATTCTACACAGTAGGGAGAGTATAAGAGGGTTCCAGACACTCCACTAAGCAACAACAACAACAAGCTTCTATTAAACCTTGGTTATCATGGGTTGTTCTAATTAATTGGTTAGTGCTTTTATATAGATAGCTCTAGCCATTGGCCGAAGGTGGGTGCTTTATCAAATGTGTCTTGCTTCCACTCTGGTAGGCCTTGCATGATGAATGTTGCCCATGAGGATCCTAAGTGGGATGCCGTTCCCAAAGATGATCTATATTGTGTTCTTGAAGATTTCTAAAGTGAACCATCAAGCTTTGGTAAAGAAAGAAAGATGACATTATTGTGTCCATCAGTGTCACGACGAGTATATATTGTAGATCTATGCTTGTAACCATCATTTAGAGAAGAGCCCTTCGATTACCATCATTGTGGCTATGATCCAATCTATAGTCTTCATCTTAGTCATGGTCTCATAATCTATCATACCTTTTCTCATGTTGATACCTGGATCTCCATCATTATCTCTTGGGGATTTCTACCCTCATGGCTATAGTCGCATGCACTTCTGCTACCAGGTCTACTAGCACCATCGCTTATCTCCTTCTCTTCCTTCAACCTAGCCTCATGTTCACGCTCTTGTTTGCATAGCTTTGACTCTTCCTCAAAAAGCCCTATTAAACTACATAAGGATCCTTCCTTGCATGTTTCTTCTTCTATGTAGTTTTGTTTGTAGGGGGTGACGAAGCACTTACAAAACTCAATGTCATTCTCTTTGAGGTTTTTAAAAAACACACATCATGGGGATCGACACCTGCAACAAGTGTTCCTCCTAAAGCGGAGTGCTACATAGGCACAATGAGAGGAGAGGTGAAAGAAGAGAAGAAGTACACAGAGCACTGGGTGCAATCACCCCGTGCAAGAGTGACCATGTTCCCCTTGCATGTATTTACTTGTAGATTTCTTGAATGCTCAAAATGAAAACTTTCTACCCAGACATAAAGTGACCACAACTCTTCAAAGTCACCTTAATAATAAAATATTCATAAAATTTCTATCCTTCTGCATAGTCCATAATTCATTTTCTCTTGCCACCAATTAACTGCAATATTTATTTATCAATTCCATTACAGAAGAAATGCACTCTCACCTCCATTCTTGAGCCATCAATGCAAAGCTGATCTCTGTCTGTGTGCGTGTGTGTACAAAAACATCCACACCCTCTCCAAAATCCTCGTTTAATGCTATCTTGTTTATTGCCAAGGCTCTATAGTGCTGCCAATTGCTAAAAAGGCCTCAGTGCTATTACGAGCTACCCAAGCCTGCTGCGAATCTATCCAATTTTGCTATGGATTTGTCCAATTTAGCAATGCTTCTTCACTTGATTTGATTGATTTACTAAATCCCTTGCGATGTGTGTGTGCATGTGTGTATGCACGCAACCATACCCTCCCAAAAATGATGCCTTGACAACACTACCCCCCTTTGCTTTTGAAGATCTTAAGATCCATTGTTGCCCAATTCTCTTAAGCTTTAACCTTGGAAGTCCTTTTGCAAAGTTAAAGTTCAACTCCACATGTACGGCCAAGGGTAGCCGGGCAAGGCCCAATGAGAACATGGCATGGGGACTTAGACCTTATATTAAAGAAGAGGTAGGATGGGAGGAGCAAGATTTTTCCAAGTCTTCCCTTCACATTTTATTGGCATCAAAGCTTAGGAGAGAAGGGATGAGCGAGAAGGCAAGGAGAAGGAAAAGCTTTGTAGGCATGGGTTCTCTCTCTCTCTCTCTCTCTCTCTCTCTCTCTCACACACCACACACACACACACAACACACACACCACACACACACACACACACACACACTGGTCACACACACACACACACACACACTTCACACCTTGGTACTCCACTTTCTCTTTCTACTAAATATACTTAATCTGACACTACCTTCACTCCTGTGATTTCACCTCAATATCTGACCAATGATAAACTCTCGATTGTGTAGTTTACAACAACCACTTCCTGATGATTTCCGGATTAACAATTTTAATGGATGCTTCCCTGGGTCCCATATATATCATTCATCACATGCAATGGGAACCTACTGATTTTACATTGTTTACTATGGCTTAATTATGGCCTATCCTTTACCTGGTAACCCCTCACTCAAGCTCCTAATTTACAGTGATATGCATAACTTGCCCTATCCATTGGTGGACCTTATATTTAAAGCTTAACACTTGTGGCTCTCCTATGGGCTGGTCTACTATGGTGTTGGCCTGATTACTCCCTAAAAGACTTACTCTTCAGGGGTATAATTACCCTCACATAAATCTGTACATATCCTTTAAGGTGACCCCCACTTGAGCATGATGGATCGCGCTATTATGGCTCTCTCTGACCACTTTGCAGAGGTGTCCTTGTGTTGTTGTTACACCTCTACATAGGTGTTTCATCTTGACCAACCTCGGTTCACCTCCAGTGCGTGAAGCGAATGGATCAGCTCTGAAGGTCATCATCCCTGTATATTGCTCTGCAACACCACCTAGTTTCACACACACACACACACACTCTCTCCTCCCCTGGTGTGGTGATGATGATGCACCACCTGATCATCCTATTTATGCGCAGATTCTTGGAGCAGAGCCTGTAGCAGTTGCCAGCCATATTCAAGTGATGGAAATTCTATATAAAGGTGAGGGATCCTCGCATCCCTCACTTAGCCTTGAATCTTGTTTGGTCTTGCACGATGTGAAGTGAGGATCGTGGTTTGCTTACTAGCTCATTGTTTGCATCGTGGAAATCATTGAGAATCTCGAAACCTCTCAGGTTTGGTGCTGATAACATTTTTAAAGGTAATTTTTAAACTGTTGCAACTCGGATTTGGTGCTCTTCCCCGAATCTCCTACGTTTGTTGAAATGTAACTATCCATGCTGGTCGATATCAAACTTTCTTAACTTTCTTTTGGGTTAAAAATATATATTGGTAAACCGTTTTTTCCTTGAGTGGTTGATGGTAGCTTAAAACCAAAATTGTTCTCTCTTTTGGGATAGAAAAATGTACAAATTCTTTCCATTTGGAGTTTCATGCCTTGATTGGTTGATATTGTTGTTATGCTAGTGGTGGGGTCAAAATTTTTAGCTTACTTTGGGTTGATTTCTATCCAAATATTGTTAGGTACATTGAAACCGTTTTACCTTTCTCTTGACTATCTGTGGTAATATGTAGGAATTTGCCTGGTAATCTTTAACTTTGTAGTCATAAGCCCTTGAGGAGCTTTACTTAATGGCTGTTGCAGTTTTGGTTTTGATGATTATCTCTGGCATTTCAATATGTATATGATATCAACGTGTTTGAAACACTTTGCGAATCTCAAAGTCGATAAATGTTTGGGCCATGAGTGGGTTGCATCTCAATTTTTCACCTAAATACCTAGTGTTACTCACTCTAACTCAAACAGTGGGGATGCCTAGATACATTAGCTTATATAGGGGTTCTAATCAGAGTATTCTACCTACTTCCGTCCAAACCATTCTAGGCAACTTCTTGCTTAATACCATCCAAATACTTTTGTTTCAATATGTGATGAATAATCTCAGTAAGTCTGCGGATTCTTAACTTAATATTTTTATGAATCTGGTTATTTATAGGTGGTGTTGACTAGCTACGTGATATTTCTAACTTATGATGGCCATTTGGGTGATAGAGGTGGCTTGAGGTGCTTAACCAACATTGTGCTATTAAGCTTTTTTCTACTTATGATTATGTTGGTAAATGATAAAAACACATGCCACTTTTTCTAACTTGGGATGACTGCATGGTATGAGGTTAAGAAGCTTTTTAGGTCTTTTTGGTGATATGGTTAAGTTCTGTTCACATACTGGCTGTAAACGGTTTTAACTACTAAACTTACCTGGCTAACTTATTTTGCATGCTTTGATGATGGTTATTTCATAACCTGCCTAATGTTGGGATCACTTTTGGAATCTACGATGTACATTAGGTCCTCAAACAAATTAAACTAGATGAAGCACTGTTGCATAAGTAAAACCGGGGATGACTTACAATGTTTAGTCTTGAAATCTGCTCATCTGATGTAAAAGAGATATATTTCTAAGTTTTGTCTACAATCGTAAAGCCTTACTCTGTCAAACACTCCCTTCTTGGATTGACTGCAAATAATGAACATGCTTCTGATAGTTATTACTTCTAATGCTTAGGACCATTGCCTGGCTATTACTTCCCATTCTGCTGCTTGGGATACTGGCAGTGCTTGGGCATCTATTGACTTGGAATGCCTAGCCTGATATAGTGCTATTATGCTTTCCTACATCTGAGAACGAAATGTGAAATACGCTACGCTACGGTAGGTATAATTTGGGTTTTCTTGGATCACCTACTCTCTTATGATCTCAGTTGAGTTATGATACTTGGCTATTGACAAATTTTTCATATTAAGTGACGTTAAAAAAAAAAACCACTATAAACGATAAGTTAGTGGTTTTTTTTTTTAAAGTCACTTATATGAAAAATTTGTCAATAGCAAGTATCATAACTCAAAATGTGAGATCATAAGAGAGTAGGTGATCCAAGAAAAACCCAAATATATCTACCGTAGGGTATATACTTCAAGCTCAGATGTAGGAAAGCATAATGCACTATATCAGCTAGGCATTCCAAGTCAATAGATGCCAAGCACCTGCCAGTATCCCCAAGCAGCGAATGGGAAGTAATAGCAGGCATGGTCCTAGCATTAGAAGTAATAACTATCAGAAGCCATGCTCATTATTTGCAGGGTCAATCAAGAAGGGAGTGTTTGACAGAGTAAGGCTTTACGATTGTAGACAAACTTAGAAATATATCTCTTTTACATCCAGATGAGCAGATTTCAAGACTAAACATTGTAAGTCATCCCCGGTTTTACTTATGCAACAGTGCTTCATCTAGTTTAATTTGTTTGAGGGACCTAATGTACATCGTAGATTCCAAAAGTGATCCCAACATTAGGCAGGTTATGGAAATAACCATCATCAAAGCATGCAAAAATAAGTTTAGCAGGTAAGTTTAGTAGTTAAACCGTTTACAGCCAGTATGTGAACAGAACTTACCATATCACAAAAAAGACCTAAAAGCTTCTTAACCTCATACCATGCAGTCATCCAAGTTAGAAAAAGTGGCATGTGTTTTTATCATTTACCAACATAATCATAAGTAGAAAAAGCTTAATAGCACAATGTTGGTTAAGCCCTTCAAGCCACCTCTATCACCCAAAGGCCACATAAGTTAGAAATATCACGTAGCTAGTCAACACCACCTATAAATAACCAGATTCATAAAAACATATTAAGTTAAGTCCGAAGAACTTACTGATGATTATTCATCACATATTGAAACAAAAAGTATTTGGATGGTATTAAGCAAGAAGTTGCCTAGAATGGTTTGGACGGGAAGTAGGTAGAATACTCTGATTAGACCCCTAGTATAAGCTAATGTATCTAGGCATCCCCATGTTTGAGTTAGAGTGAGTAACACTAGGTATTTAGGTGAAAAATTGAGATGCAACCCACATGGCCCAAAATTTATCGACTTTGAGATTCGCAAAGTGTTTCAACACGTTGATATCATATACATATTGAAATGCCGAGATAATCATCAAAACCAAAACTGCAACAGCCATTAAGTAAAGCTCCTCAAGGGCTTATGACTACAAGTTAAAGATTACCAGGCAAATTCCTACATATTACCACAGATAGTCAAGAGAAAGGTAAAAAACGGTTTCAATGTACCTAACAATATTGGATAGAAATCAACCCAAGTAAGCTAAAAATTTTGACCCCACCACTAGCATAACAACAATATCAACCAATCAAGGCATGAAACTCCCAAATGGAAAGAATTGTACATTTTTCTATCCCAAAAGAGAACAATTTTGGTTTTAAGCTACCATCAACCACTCAAGGAAAACGGTTTACCAATATATATTTTTAACCCAAAAGAAAGTTAAGAAAGTTTGATATCGACCAGCATGGATAGTTACATTTCAACAAACGTAGGAGATTCGGGGAAGAGCACCAATCCGAGTTGCAACAGTTTAAAAATTACCTTTAAAAATGTTATCAGCACCAAACCTGAGAGGTTTCGAGATTCTCAATGATTTTCCACGATGCAAACAATGAGCTAGTAGCAAACACGATCCTCACTTCACATCGTGCAAGACCAAACAAGATTCAAGGCTAAGTGAGGGATGCGAGGATCCCTCACCTTTATATAGAATATTTCCATCACTTGAATATGGCTGGCAACTGCTACAGGCTCTGCTCCAAGAATCTGCGCATAAATAGGATGATCAGGTGGTGCATCATCATCACCACACCAGGGGAGAGAGAGTGTGTGTGTGTGTGTGTGAAACTAGGTGGTGTTGCAGAGCAATATACAGGGATGATGACCTTCAGAGCTGATCATTCGCTTCACGCACTGGAGGTGAACCGAGGTTGGTCAAGATGAAACACCTATGTAGAGGTGTAACAACAAAACACAAGGACACCTCTGCAAAGTGGTCAGAGAGAGCCATAATAGCGCGATCATCATGCTCAAGTGGGGGTCACCTTAAAGGATATGTACAGATTTATGTGAGGGTAATTATACCTGAAGAGTAAGTCTTTTAGGGGAGTAATCAGGCCAACACCATAGTAGACCAGCCCATAGGAGAGCCCAAGTGTTAAGCTTTTAAATATAAGGTCACCAATGGATAGGGCCAAGTTATGCATATCACTGTAAATTAGGAGCTTGAGTGAGGGTTACCAGGTAAAGGATAGGCCATAATTAAGCATAGTAAACAATGTAAATCAGTAGGTTCCCATTGCAGTGCATGATGAATATATATGGACCCAGGAAGCATCCATTAGGTAAATAAACAATGAAAAACAGTACATTTGTTAGCTCCATATCGAGAGTCTATCATGCGGACTACTTACTCAAGGTGAACACTACACAAGACAGTATAGCCATCAGATCACACTATTGAGACCAAAGCAGGAGTGAAGTGTGTGTGTATTCAAGAAGAAGCAGCCCAAGTAAGTAAAGTGACCAAGTGTGTGTGTGTGTGTGTGTGTGTGTGGTGTGTTGTGTGTGTGTGTGTGTGTGTGTGTGTGTGTGTGAGAGAGAGAGAGAGAGAGAGGAGAGAGAGAGAGAACCCATGCCTACAAAGCTTTTCCTTCTCCTTGCCTCTCGCTCATCGCTTTCTCCTAAGCTTTGATGCCAATAAAATGTGAAGGGAAAGACTTGGAAAAATCTTGCTCCTCCCATCCTACCTCTTCTTTATATATAAGGTCTAAGTCCCATGCATGTTCTCATTGGGCCTTGCCCGGCTACCTTGGCGTACATGTGGAGTTGAACTTTAACTTTGCAAAGGACTTCCAAGGTTAAGCTTAAGAGAATTGGGCAACAATGGATCTTAAGATCTTCAAAAAGCAAAGGGGGGGGTAGTGTTGTCAAGGCATCATTTTTGGGAGGGTATGGTTGCGTGCATACACACATGCACACACACATCGCAAGGGATTTAGTAAATCAATCAAATCAAGTGAAGAAGCATTGCTAAATTGGACAAATCCATAGCAAAATTGGATAGATTCGCAGCAGGCTTGGGTAGCTCGTAATAGCACTGAGGCCTTTTTAGCAATTGGCAGCACTATAGAGCCTTGGCAATAAACAAGATAGCATTAAACGAGGGATTTTGGAGAGGGTGTGGATGTTTTTGTACACACACGCACACAGACAGAGATCAGCTTTGCATTGATGGCTCAAGAATGGAGGTGAGAGTGCATTTCTTCTGTAATGGAATTGATAAATAAATATTGCAGTTAATTGGTGGCAAGAGAAAAATGAATTATGGACTATGCAGAAGGATAGAAATTTTATGAATATTTTATTATTAAGGTGACTTTGAAGAGTTGTGGTCACTTTATGTCTGGGTAGAAAGTTTTCATTTTGAGCATTCAAGAAATCTACAAGTAAATACATGCAAGGGGAACATGGTCACTCTTGCACGGGGTGATTGCACCCAGTGCTCTGTGTACTTCTTCTCTTCTTTCACCTCTCCTCTCATTGTGCCTATGTAGCACTCCGCTTTAGGAGGAACACTTGTTGCAGGTGTCGATCCCCATGATGTGTGTTTTTTAAAAACCTCAAAGAGAATGACATTGAGTTTTGTAAGTGCTTCGTCACCCCCTACAAACAAAACTACATAGAAGAAGAAACATGCAAGGAAGGATCCTTATGTAGTTTAATAGGGCTTTTTGAGGAAGAGTCAAAGCTATGCAAACAAGAGCGTGAACATGAGGCTAGGTTGAAGGAAGAGAAGGAGATAAGCGATGGTGCTAGTAGACCTGGTAGCAGAAGTGCATGCGACTATAGCCATGAGGGTAGAAATCCCCCAAGAGATAATGATGGAGATCCAGGTATCAACATGAGAAAAGGTATGATAGATTATGAGACCATGACTAAGATGAAGACTATAGATTGGATCATAGCCACAATGATGGTAATCGAAGGGCTCTTCTCTAAAATGATGGTTACAAGCATAGATCTACAATATATACTCGTCGTGACACTGATGGACACAATAATGTCATCTTTCTTTCTTTACCAAAGCTTGATGGTTCACTTTAGAAATCTTCAAGAACACAATATAGATCATCTTTGGGAACGGCATCCCACTTAGGATCCTCATGGGCAACATTCATCATGCAAGGCCTACCAGAGTGGAAGCAAGACACATTTGATAAAGCACCCACCTTCGGCCAATGGCTAGAGCTATCTATATAAAAGCACTAACCAATTAATTAGAACAACCCATGATAACCAAGGTTTAATAGAAGCTTGTTGTTGTTGTTGCTTAGTGGAGTGTCTGGAACCCTCTTATACTCTCCCTACTGTGTAGAATGACTTGCTATTAGAACTTGAATACAATTAAGCAAGGAGTTTTCTAACACATTTTGCTTTTTTAATCTCTTCTCAACCATCTCTAATGTCGTGGCTTGCACCTCCACTGAATGGAGTTTCTATTGAGATTATTTGACATGAAGCTATACAACTACATACATGAGCTAAGGTGCTTTGGGATAGTGAGCAATAGTTTGTAGGTACTTTGCTTCTCAAACATACTTCAATTTGGTTCCAAACAAATAGTAAATGTTTTTTCTTTTATGTCTTGCATAGTCCATTGGTCACGCGAGCACAAATTCGCCGATTTAAGTAGTGTGTAAATGCTCATCTTGGTGTAGATTTGTCAATTTAAACAACATGAATTACCCGTGTAGATCCACCGATTTTGACAGCACACCAACAGGAAACCAATCACTAGTTTAACCAATATCAGTGCAAATTCACCAATTTAAGCAACATCAAGAGTACAAATCATGCCGCAATGGCTGGCCACCATTGCCCCTAGTATGATTTTGTTACCTGGGTATATGCTAGAAGAGATTTGGACTTGAATCTAGATTGGATTTGGTTTATGATGATTTGATGTCAATAGTGTTGAGGAAATTGGACTTGAAAATAATGGGAATTGAGATTTGGACTTGAATCTAGATTGGATTTGGTTTATGATGATTTGATGTCAATAGTGTTGAGGAAATTGGACTTGAAAATAATCAAGAGTACAAATCATGCCGCAATGGCTGGCCACCATTGCCCCTAGTATGATTTTGTTACCTGGGTATATGCTAGAAGAGATTTGGACTTGAATCTAGATTGGATTTGGTTTATGATGATTTGATGTCAATAGTGTTGAGGAAATTGGACTTGAAAATAATGGGAATTGATTATTGAGTGATGATTGTGGACAATGATAGCCTAATACATTAGGATATTATATATAGTGCTTATTCTTGTGGTATGGGACACTAGAATATGTTGTATGTGGATGACAGAAGGCATAAGCAAATAAATTTGTTTCAATAGTTGAATTTTAATTTTTATGCATGATATTTTTGACACATAATTTAATCTTTTTTTGACAAGCATGATTTGCATATTAATAACATAGAAACTTAGGACAATTGCTTTCCAAACATAGTGATATGTAAAGGAAATTGATAAATATTTATTTATTGCAACTGAAAGGTGGCAAAAGCATAATGAATTATGGACTATGCAAAAGGATATAAAGTTTATGAATATTTCATTATTAAAGTGATCTTTATGATCTACGGTCACTTTATGTCCGAGTGGATAGGTTGTAATTCTTTTAAGCATTCAAGAAATCTATAAAATAAATACATGCAAGAGGAAAATGCTCACTTGCACGGGGGGAGATTGTACCCAATGCTCTATGTCCTTATTCTCATCTCTCACCTCTCCTCTCTATGTTCTTGTGTAGCACTCCACTCTAGGAGGTACACTTGCATGTCTTTTATGCTTCCTCTCTCTATTTATCTCTCCCATATCAGTCTTGATTTGCACTTTGCGTATATACAATCTTTCATGTATGCAGATTTGTAGTTCTATTGCTCAAATAATGGTATTTTTTGTATATGTGCAAGGACGCCTTGCCTCCAGCTACGTATCATTCTCGACATGCATGCACACACATAACCCAACATTCTCTCCTTGGCATCATACACACACACACACACACACACACACAGTAGAAAAGCTCTCTATCTACAAACTTCTTGGCCCTTGGTACCCCCATCCAATATCTAAATTAAAACCTATACAATGCGTCTATTCAAGGACTATTTATAAAACCCCTTGGCTATGAATTTTTCACCAATAAAAGGGACTCTTTTCCTATTCAATCTATGAACTATTTTTCAAGATTGATTTTTTTAACACCTTTCTATATATGCAAATATGAAAAAATATAGAATAATATAATCCCTACTGTTGAACCCACATTATAGTCCTTTTTTTTTACAGTGACCCCCTCAAGCCAATTGGTCAATGATGGCGACTTAGCACCCTCAAGTTTGACTGCCAATTTTGATTGACTTCGGCATTGACTACCCTTGGTGATTTCTTGACATCCCAGACATCAAATTGTGATATCCACGATGGATTTCTAACATTGGCTAGTGTGCTTGGATATACACCCATAGGTACTCCAACCATCATTTCGTATTGAATCTTGAATCGGCATTGGCTCTCCTTTGCGGGCCATCAATTTTGATTTTTGGCTTCAAGCATCAGTGTTATTTTTGCAGCTCTTGAACCTACAATTTCAGTGAGCGCTTTCTCTTTGGAGACGACACCTCTGTCCGGTAATGGAGGTACATAATGGGCTTCAAGTCTACATTGACATACAGGGTTCTCACAGGCTTACAAGTTGCTAGGGGGACTTGAGGGGGGAAGGGGTCACTACAATAAAAATATTTATAGCACCGCAGGGGCTCAACATTACAAAAAAAGAGTGTTAAATAATGTTGGAATTAGGGTTACAGAGAAACGCACACAGCTTGGCGAAGATGAAGGAAGCTCAAGGCACACAATAGAGAGTGTGTTACTTAGTATGCAATGGAAAGATAGATAGCCCTAGAGTGATGGGCGTATATACAATGATCAGGGGGAAAAACCTCCTAAAGAGGTAAAAAATGCCGCGGCGGCCCTAGTGTGTTCACACACATCACTACCACATGTATATGGTAACAAATCCCCCCTGGAGTGATGCGGTGAACGAGAGCTGGCACATGAGTAAAGGGAAGTGCCATGCCCTGAGGACATGATCAGTCCACAAAGGGGAGCAAGCCCAAAGCTTTGCGGAAAGCTTTGAGCTTCTCACAAGACAATGCCTTTGTGAAAAGATCTGCAAGGTTGTCCTATGTTGGCACATAAGCCAAGCTGATCTCTCCTGCTGCTGAGAGCCTCTCCCTGACATAGTGGTAATGCACCTCAATGTGCTTTGTGCGAGCATGAAAAACTGGGTTCCTCGCAACTGCCAATGCGCTCTGACTGTCAGTGTATAGTGTTGGCAGTGTCCTGTCCAACACCCAAATCAGCCATAAGGCGTCTGAGCCATACACACTCAACCATAGCTGTGAAGACTGCCCTGTACTCAGCATCACAACTCAAAGTGGCCACAGTAGGTTGCTTCTTGCTGAACCATGATATACATGAACTGCCAAGCATGAAACAAAAACCACTTGTGGACACTCTCGTGTCAAAACAACCAGCCCAATCTAAGTTCGAAAAAGCATGTAAGTCTGGCGGCAATGATCCCCCTTGGGATAAAACAAGCCAAGATGTAAAGTGCCACTAAGGTAGCGAAAAATCCTCTTGACAGCCTACCAATGCTTAGACCCTGGGCTATGCATAAATCTGTTGACCTTTGAGACTGCAAAATGAATATCCGGCCTCGTGTTGCATACATAAATGAGGCAGCCAACAACAGCTTGGTAAAGAGTGACATCAGCAGGATCGCCAGCATCATGTAGACTCAACTTCAAACCTGTTTCCATGGGAGTGGCAATAGGTTTGCAATCCTCAAGTCCAAACTTACATAGCAATGTCTCTATGTAACTTTTCTGACACAAGGCAATACCATCATCACACTGCTTAAACTGTATACCCAAGTAATGATGCAACAGCTCCAAATCTTTCATCTGTCAAATCAGCCTTAAATTCAGCAATATGTCTCTCATTTGGTCCAGTGATCAGCAAATCATCGGCATAAAGAACCACAATGAGAAATACATTATTCTCATGCTTTACATACAATGTGCTTTCTGTTGGATTGTTACGAAAGCCTTGTTTGACCAAATGAGTGTCAGCTTTCTCATACCAAGCACGAGGAGATTGCCTCAACCCATACAAAGCCTTCTTACATCTGCACACTTTTTCCTCTTGTCCTTTTATGACAAAACCGCGAGGCTGCGTTACATAAACTTCCTCAAATATGTCACCATTCAACAAAGCAGTAACAATGTCTGATTGATGTACATCCCAACCAAAATGAGCTGCCAATGCACATAGAAAACGTATAGTAGTCATACGACAAGTGGGAGCAAAAGTCTCTTCATAATGTATGGTTTTTTGCTGTGCATAACCCTTTGCAACAAGTTGAGCCTTATGGCGATCGATCTCACCATTCGGCTTGCGTTTCAACTTGTAAACCCACTTCGTACCAATGGCCTTTTTGCCAGGAGGCAAATCACATAAAGTCCATGTGTCATTTTCTATAAGTGCATCATATTCTGATTGTATGGCAGCCATCCAATTTATTGAATTTTGGGCTTCATCAAAAGACAGAGGCTCCTCAACATCATGTAAGCTAGACACAGCCAAACCATAACAATCTGATGCATAAGATGCATGGTGAGAGCTTGAACAAGTACGACTAGACAAAGGTGCATCCAATTTACTGTCACACAAAGTGTGCACCAGCCATTTTGGCATACCTCTAGCCTGCTCGTTTTCAACCCTTTCCTCATCAAGTACATCATGTACATCTGCATCAGTAATAGGCTGATCTGTAACATTTTCAGAAACCCCCATAGGCTGTACATGTACCTCATTGGAACTTACATTCGTATTTCCACCACTGAAAAGAGGCAGCAAAGTGTCATAAATGTCCTATGAGCTTACATTACTGTCTCTAGTACATGACAGCAAGGGCTGAACAGAATCTTCCACAAACACTACATCCCGTGAAACTAGAATACGTTTTGTTTGCGGATGATACAACCTGTAACCTTTGCTTTCAGTACTATAACCAACAAAAATACATTTGACAGCCTTATCATCCAATTTTTTGCGTTGTGTTTGTGGCACCAAAGCATATGCCAAACAGCCAAAAACACGCATGTGCTCAATAGAAGGCTTTCTATCATGCCATGCTTCATATGGAGTAATAGACTGCAAAGCTTTCGTAGGACACCTGTTAAGTACATAAGTGGCACACACGATGGCCTCAAGCCAAAAAGAATGCAGCAAAGCTTGACTTTTGACCATACATCGTGCCATTTTCGTCAGTGACCTGTTTTTCCTCTCAGCAACACCATTTTGCTGAGGTGTATAAGGCACTATACATTGGTGTTTTATCCCACGACTAGCCAGAAATGCATTAAATTCATGAGACATATACTCCCCCCCTCAATCGGAACGGAGGGTTCCCATAGTACATTTCGAGACATTTTCAGCCATAGCCAAAAATTGTTTGAAGCACATAAAAACTTTGGAATTCGCTTTAACAGGAAATACCCATGCATGCCTAGAGTAATCATCAATGAAAGTCACGAAGTACAGGTAATTGCCCAAGGACGGAGTTTGCATGGGCCCACAAACATCACTATGCACAAGCTACAATTTGCATGTGGCCCGAACTGAACCATCCTTTGGAAACTTAGAACGCTGCAGCTTACCCAAAATACAGCCTTCACAAACATGTTCGATAGGTGCTTCAAGAGGCGGCAAAGAAGCAACCATATTAGATTTCTGCAAACGCAGCAAACTAGCAAAATTTAGATGACCAACACGTGCATGCCAAAGTTTTGCATCTGAAATAGCCCTTGAATCTACAACAGCATTTGCAAAAATTTTTCCACACTTGTCATACAAAGTGAGCTTATACAGACCACGTCACAAAAGGCCAGATACAACAATTTCATCACCAAAACTGAGATCATGAATCGTACATCTGTCATCCACAAATTTGACTACAAGTCCAAGTCTAGCAAGTGCGGATACAGACAAGAGATTCTTCTTGATCCCAGGTACATAAAGTGCATCAAAAAGTGTGAAGGAATTGCCATTTGCAGCAGTAAGCACAATCTTTCCAACTCCCTGAACCGGATAAGAGGCATTGTTGGCACAAGTGACTGAATTCCCATGAGGGACAGACTCGAGAGAGGTAAACAATTCACGATGTGAGGTAATGTGCTTTGTAGCACCACTATCAAAATACCACACATGTGAATATGCAGCAACTGACAAGCATGCATCATGGACAACAAGATTGTAAGTGCACTTTGTGCTAAAATCCCATTCTGCATCAACATCAGCATTACAGACTCCTTTCACAGAAGACTCAACAATGGCTGCATTTGTAGTGGAACCAGCATTTGCAGAGGAACCACCCTCTTTCTTCTTAGCCTCTTTGGCCTTCAACTTAGGACACGACTTGATCAAGTGATCATTAGCTTTACAATAATGGAAACGCATCTTCTTTTTACCCTTATCACCAGAATTGCCAGACGAAGTACTGCCAGCAGAAGCATTGGGAACATAAGTTTTGCCACTCACAAAAGAACCATAAGAAGTGGTTGCATTACTGTTATCACCCTTTCTTTGAGAAGCAATAAAAGCCTGTTCAACTGCACGCTGTCTAGTCCTGTTTTTTCTAGAAAGTGACTCTTGCAACAGCAATGTGCATAATGCATCAAACTTGACAACTTCTAGATTTCTTTGGGTCATATGTCTCCAAGTACTAGCAAAAGTCTGGTAAGAATCTTGTAAGGCATCAAGAACAGTCTGCACAAGGGAACTGTTTGAAATGACTTCACCTACAGAAATAAGTTGCTCATTGATATCCTTGACACTAGCAAGGAAAGTGTCCATATCATCTTCCTCATGCATAATCTTCGACTCCAACTCTTTACACAACAAAGCAATTTTAGCCTCATTGCGACTTGCATAAAGACCAGCCAAAATATACCAAGCCTGTTTTGCAGATTTTGTCGAACGGATGTGAGGAACAATGGTGCGCTTCACAGACAATGCAATCAATGCATGAGCCTGCGCATCCTTTACATTCCAACGAGCTTGTTCTGCCACAGGCAAAACATCTCTAATAGCAGCAATCCTTGCAGCAAGACCTGCAACATCCTCAACATGGCCTGCATCCTCAGAACCAGGACGTACATCAATGCCTTGCACAATATTCCAGGCGCCCTTTGACACAAGAACATTTTGCATCATGTAAGCCCACATAGGTAATTGTCCCCATCCAACCTGTCCTCAACAGCAAACATCTTGAAGACATCTGTGTTGTTGTCAGCCATGGTAAATGTTGCACCTAATGTGAAAACTGCCCGAAAATAGGAGAAATGGAGCGGGAACAACACGTGCTATATAGCACAAACCGTAGAAGACTATAAGGCACCTGTTATGCAAAAATTGGCACTGACAAAAATTCTGCACAAAATGACGAAATTGCATGTGCGGACCTGCTTGTAGTGGAAACGGAGGCCGAAATGAGCCCGAATCAGAAATCTGAGTAGTCGATCTGCGAACGCTCGCCAAACCTCACTGTTATCGGAGAAAGTGAGCAGGCGTGTGCTGGAGCAGCTGGCGACTAAGCCCGGGAGGACGTAACCTACTCTGATACGAATTGTTGGAATTAGGGTTACAGAGAAACGCGCATAGCTTGGAGAAGAAGAAGGAAGCTCAAGGCACACAATAGAGAGTGTGTTACTTAGTATGCAATGGAAAGATAGATAGCCCTAGAGTGATGGGCGTATATACAATGCTCGGGGGAAAAAACCTCCTAAAGAGGGAAAAAATGCCCCGGCAGTCCTAGTGTGTTCACACACATCACTACCACATGTATATGGTAACAAATAAATGATTTTGAATTTTATTTTGACAGATTGAATATTGTTGAAAATTCATAGCTAAGGGGTTTTATAAATTGTCCTTGAATGCAAGCGATATATAAGTTTTACATATAGTGACCCCTCACCTCTCCCCCCACCCCCCCGAGGCAAGGGGATGCATAGCCCATGCATGCATTGTTTTTTGAGACTTTAAATTTTTTATTTACATGCACACATCCTAGTTGGCAGGCTACAAACATGAGTTTACAAAGTTTGCAAGACACAAATCAACAAAGGTAGTTTTTATGTGGTTAATAGATTTTCAGTGGGAGTATGGATAGTATATGCATAGTAGGCTCTTACTCGTGTTGTGTGTGCTCTTTTGAGAATGAGTATCCCAACAAGGATTCAATTTATTGCTTGCATCAATTTATGGCACTTGTTTTGTGCATGTTTTCACTCATGTACATTGAGTTGCAAATAGTGCCTACTATTGAGCGTGTGGAGCCATTTTTTGGCTTTTTTTAATAGTTTCTTGGCTGTTTTTGAGACCTGGACCGGAAGAGTCATGTGGTTAGTGTCTTATGTTTGCTTAGCCTTTTTGAGGGGTCATGAATGAGGTTTCTTTTTAGCTGGACTATTCTCGAATGTTGAGACACCTTCGGTGATACATGCTGGTGGAGTTCCCAATTACAGTATCCTTGCCATAGGTCATGTATATTATGGAATATTTTGCTTGACGTCACGTATGGAAAAACATAAGGTATTCCTAATGGCAGCAATTTATAACCAATGTTACTCTCTTGAGTTGATTTTATGCTTTTAATCCATCATTTGGGTCGTGTTTTTACTCCCTGTATAAAGGAGACTCTATCGAATTTTGGGGGGTCATGAATGAGGTTTTTTTGAGCTAGGCTATTCTCATATGTTTGGTGATACAGGCTACTCGAGTTCACTATTACGGCATCCTTGCCATAGGTTATGTATCTTATGGAATATTTTGCTTGACGTCACATATGTCAAAACATAAGGTATTCCTAATGGCAACAATTTATAACCAATGTTACTCTCTTGAGTTGATTTTATGCTTTTGATCCATCATTTGGGTTGATTTTTTTCTTCATGAATTAAGGAAACTCTATTGATGCATTTTATGGCACTTTGAGAGCATTGTTTTGGCTTGATATTTTGCTCCTATTTACGAAGGGGATTCTCCCAAAATTTTGTTAAGTCTCGTGCCATAGCTTTTGACCCTTTCCATAGTGCTTAAGTCTAAGAAGGACATTTACAATATTTAGAAAGTTCAATGGTACAAATTTCTTTATGTGGAAAGAGAAAATCGAGGATGTGTTAATCCAAAAGGGCCAATTGAAGCCAATCTTTGAGCGCCAAAAAGGATGGCTATATAGATGTGCAATAGAAGATGCTTGATGACAAAGTTAAGTCCCCTATATGTCTACACCGTCTGTATTTTTTTCCATAGTAGGTGAAGCTACTATGGGAAGGGCTATGTAATACATATGAGAGCAAAAGTGCAATAAATAAGGTGTACTTGATGAAGAAGCTCGCTGAGGCTTGTATGAATGAATGTGGTCCTAGGGATGTAGAAGAAGTCAAGAGGATCATTGTTTACATACACAAAAATTTGGTGATGGTTCTTTGGTCATTATCATCATTTTATACGTAGATGACATGCTCATTGCACAAAAATTCACCTAGGGATGTAGAAGAAGTCAAGAGGATCATTGTTTATATACACAAAAATTTGGTGATGGTTCTTTGGTCATTATCATCATTTTATACGTAGATGACATGCTCATTGCACAAAAATTCACTAAGGAGATTGCCAAATTGAAGCAAATGTTGAGAAAAAACTTTTCTATGAAAAATTTTGGCGAAGCAAGTGAATTTCTTGGTATGCGTATCAAGAGAGACAAGGAAAAGAGAATTATTGAGTTCTCTTGGGAATCTTATTCTACCCTTCTTATATATACAATAAAGCCAACACACTCTCTTCTCCTTCTCTATAGTGTGGTTTCTCCATCTTGGTCCTCCTCTTCTTTCTCTTCCTCTTCCTACATGCATGCACACACGTGGACATCACTTCACATTGAGGATGATAAACAAGGAAAGGTAGTACAAGATGTGAGGCTAAGGGCCAGTGTGAAGTGGTTCAGGGATTGCCTCTAAAGGCATACCACTGGGTGGAGAGCCAAGCTTCACGACCCTTATCCTCAGAGTGGTATTAGAGCTAATTTTAGCTTTGCTTGCATGAAGCAAGTCTTGAAGACGACGTCAAGGAAGAAGAAGAAGATTCTTTGTCAACCCGAGGGCATGCAACCACCTGTGCACACACCTTTTGGGTGGCAATGACTTGCACCAAACCAAGCATTCTCTCTTTCTACATGTTTGCCCTGGGCGAAGGAGGATTTTTTGACATAGGGGCCTACCTTGAAAAACTTTGCATGGCAAGTTCTCTCTCCCATTTCACTTGTGCAGTCTACTTGATGCCATGTCTGCTTGTTGGACCCTTGGGAGGTGTACCTTAAAGAAACTATTCGTATAATGTGCATTCAAAGGGTATTAAAAAATCCCTTTACTTACATGCTCAATGTAATAAAATGACCCTTTTTTCTTCAAAAACTTACGGGTTTTTCTCTAAAATCAATTAAAAACCCCCTTCTATTAATATAATCCAGTTTATAATTTTAAAACTTTGGCAATTAAAAAACCCATTCATTTGAACCCACGTGGTAACTTACATGTCTAAGAGGTGAACCCCCCAAGGGTGGACCTTGTGTTCACATTCAAATTTTAACTTTTGGCCAACTTACGTGGCCAAGGGCAGTTTTCCACCTCTTGTTTCCTCCACACACAAGGGTTGAGCATCCACAATCCTCCAACATTTGACATCCACAATCCTCACGGACTCTCGAGATTGGAGAAATTTTGCAAAACTTCACAAAATCTTTGGGCTAATAGCAAGAAAGGTCTTGTTGTCTCCCAAGCTCATTTGAAGGGCCTTGTTGGATCAAATTGACATCCTCTTTGCACGGCCGCTCAAAATTACTATGGCTTTTCAAGGCTATTTAAGAAGGTTTCTAGCGAGAAGTGTCTTCCTTGGTGTTTGTTCAACATGAATAATTTGAGTTATACTTACGGCTTTGATTTGGCACAACCAAGTCAATATCTAGACTGTAAAAGTTTTTTTGCTATCACTCTTCAGCGTCGTAAGGTGGCTTCTATTCGAGGTATTTGTTTATTTTAGCCAAGCGTGCAATACTCCATGGAATCCATGTTTAGCTCGTTGGACATGGATCTTCCTAAAAGTCAACTATTTGATTTTGAATTCTCTCCACAAATATTCACTTCCTCCCTAGAGTGTGTAGGATATGCTCAAAGATGACATTAATTTGTCTGAAGCAAAGGAATATGTTCCACGATGTGATTTTTAGACTGTTGAGGACAACTTTCGTAAGTTGTATGTACATGTACAATTCCTAGCCAGGTAGGTGGAGACACTTATTGAGTTAATAAACTCTTTAATCACAAAGGAGGCACCAAATACTCTATAGTCTATCACCCTCAAGGGGGTTCACCTCTTAGACATGTAAGTTACCACGTGAGTTCAAATGAATGGGTTTTTTAATTACCGAAATTTCAAAATTTTAACAGGATTATATCAGCAGAAGGGGTTTTTCAATGATTTTAGAGAAAAGCCCGTAAGTTTTTGAAGAAAAAGGGGTCATGTTATTACCTTAAGGATGTAAGTAAAAAGGTTTTTCTATACCCTTTGAACGCACGTTATATGAATAGTTTCTTAAAGGTGCACCCCCGAGCTATCATCCAAGGGGTCGTGTTCTCCAGCTCACGATCCACTCCAGAGATGAATCAATAACAATGGAAATGGTCTTTTGCCAATGTGGCTAAGAAGAGACTATCGACCACAGATTTTAAAAGGGAAAAGTTGCAAAATATATATTTCAATTGTTTGGGACCACACCAAAAAGACATTGTCCCCATGCACCTAATCATTAAGGCTTTAATAGATGTGGTTAATAAGTTGCAAGTGTGATCTACGAGTTGCACATTAGATATCTAATTTTTCAGTTATTTGTATATGATGCAACAGGCTGATAGATACAACACACGTAGTTAGGAATTTACGAGGTTGCTTTTCTTTTTTATTTTCAGAAGGTTTGTTTTGCACATACATCTGGTGGATCTCTTCGTGCTATTCGGATTTCCCTTGTCGAACACTTTTTGTAAGTATTGCATTGTGTGCCCTATCACTCTACACTTTTGTTTTGGAGGGCAAGGTTCATTGAACGGCACTAAATTTCTCATTGTATAGCATGAAGTAAAATTGATTAAGGAGCTAGTTGCTCAAGGAGCTACTTATTATGTTCATTTCTATTAGATTCAATCTTATGTTAGTGCAGCCAAAAGGCAAGCAATATAATCATGGATCCTACAACTATCTATAAGGAAAGGTTGCAACTAAGGGGGACTTTTTATTTAAGCAAATTGTGTGGTTACCCCTTGTAATGGGGGAACAAGGCTCCGTAAGAAACCTCGGTAACTCAAGTTGTCAATTCATTTGTGCATATTGTTTTAGGAGCACATACTTATGTGTAGCAAGGCATCCTATTTTATGTCTCTAGTATTGTCATTTCTTATGTTTCTGATATGTTGTTAGCATACAAACTTGGGGGACAAGTGTATATGGCTGATTATTCTAGAAATGCCAACATATACCACGCCAAGGGGCTTATATTGGTACATAGATCGGGCTCTAGATACATCACATTCAACGGCTTTGAGCCACTTTACAAGTAGGTCTTGTGGTGAATATGATTCACACAGCATAGTCACTTGTTGACTATTCAAACACATTTTGTCAGCTTTGGCAAGTGATCGAAAGTACATAGGGAGTCTTAGCTATAGAGTCAATGATTCTCGCCTACTTGCTAGTATAAGTATTTTGTCAAATTTCTTAACCTGTACCTCTATATTCAATTTATAGATCACAAAAAAGGGAGGATCAATAGAATCAAGGATTGCGAGTGATGCACCTTTACCTTCTTTGTTCCCAAGAGACATTCCATTGTGGTAAGTTATGGGAGTCCTTCCATTTGAGTAAGTATATGGTACTTTTCCTAGGCATATAATTCAGTTTTTGATGCTTAGCTGAGCTGTCTGAGTGGTGGCATGCATATTCTTCAGTGCGTTCATTCCCTTATCTCATTATGTCCAAGTCCTTTTTTTTTTGGGTTTGCCAACACAATTTCGAGTATCTTGAATTTTATCGATTTGGACACGTCTTTGTCACCAAACACCCTAGGTGTACTTGCCCTAGTGTTGGTTGAAGGCTTGTTCAAAATTCATTGGCACAAATTGTGTATAACATGGGCAACATTGACCAATGGGTTTGAGTTGCCAAGGCAATACCAAGGGTTTTGAACCAAAGAAAACCAAGGTTTTTTCTAGTGGTGCAACATTGTTGACCAAATGATTTTGATGCAAGCAACATGGTGAAGCATCACACATCGTAGGAATTCGAAAAATTTAGAGGCTAGCATATCTTTTACTTTATCATGGAATATGAGGGTCCACACTAAGTACTTTATACACTTTCGTGGTTACCTCTATTACGACGGTCATAGGCCTCCAAGGTGGCAATCATTTTTGGCCCATGGTGTCAGTCACAAGGTGTACAACATGGTCTAGGATCTCATGGAGTTTGGTTTAGCTAGTGTGGAGCATGGTTTATGAGGGTCCGTCTCACTCATGTCGCTAAGTGTTTCTAGTTATCTACACACACAAGTACTTCTCATACTTGATAAATATCACATTTAATGATAATATTAAATGAGACATAATTCAAAGATGGAGAATATGAGTCTGTGGGACTAACACTGGTGCCTGTTTCTTTAATTACGTGTCGCAACAAAGTCCCTAGGTGCTGGTCAAATCCATTTTTGAGACCGCTTCAAGCACACAATATCAGGAAAAATTTTAGTGGCCAAAAATTATCATGTACCTAGTAAGACTTATTAATGTAAGACTTGTTAATGTTATAAGTACTGATAAATAACATTAATGGATGCTTGTTTCAAGGTTTGTTAGGCTACAATTTTGCATACGTATTACGTATATAGAAAGGCTACACCATGTTAATGAAAATGTTTCATAGTTTGTATCTAGATGTGATTTATCTTCACATTCTGTTATGGTTCAAATGTTTTAGCAAGACTTTTTAGTAATTATGATAGTAAATGTTCAGATCTTTGCAAAAATCTTTTACACATTTATTCCCTTGTTGTTCATGAGTGCAATAAGAAAGATGTTTGCTATAAGCATTGGCAAGCACAAGACATTGCAATGATGGAAAGGTAGGCTCATGTAAGTTGTTGCTTAGGTGTTATGGGCCATAGTGTGTTTAGCAATTGCTTATCTGTAGAGGCCTCACAATTCATGAAGATTATAGCTTGAGAAGCTTTTGCACCACATGTGCAATAACTATATGGGATTTATCGTGGATCCACCAACCACCCTACGAGGTCATGGCTTAGTATGTGTGCTTGTTGATAGGTTGTCTAAACTTTATAAGTTTATTCCAACCCAGTCCACTATACAATCTTTAAAGTTAACCAAGTTGATTGTTGATAATTTAAATAGATTATCTTGATTGCTCGTCAATATTGTGCATAACTGAGAACCCACGTTTTATAGTCATTTTTGGAGGACTATTTGTAAATGGTTGGAAACACAATTCAATGTTAACAATAGGCAATTTGTAAGTGTTAGTCACATGCTAGAGGATATGCTAATGGCATACGTTGAAGCAATCCAATTGGGAAATTATTGCTCGAGTTTGAGGTTGCTTATCCTTATGCAAAGCATGCTACGACTAAATTTAGTCTCTTCATGCTTATGAACGATTTTCACAATCTATCACCAATTATGGTGGGGTTGACTATTGATGAGGCATGTCAACAAGTCAAGGATTTGTCCATGATATATGGATATGCTAAATGTTACTCGTCAAGAAGATACATACAAGCATGATGCCGGTGAGTAACATCGGCCGATAAACTTCATGAAAGGAGAAGAGGTATTTTTAGGTGTGCCAATAAATTCAATCCTAAATATTGTGGGCTATTCACAATACTCAAGTGAGTTGGGGATATGGCTTCCAAAATTTCTTTACCTATGCACTCTCGTAGTCATCTAGGTTTTCATGAAAGTTGTCATACCAAGGGCAACCCTCGGGGGGGTCACGGACCGAGCCAAGGGCCTATAAATAGGGAGGTAGGGAGGAGGATTCGGCTAAGCAGTTCCCTGGGGCATTTCACTGGTGTCAGATCTTATGGCTTTTTGGGAAAAGAGCATGGGCTCTCAAACTTGCATGATGTAGATGGTTGAGACAGTTTCACTAAGTGGGAACGTTCTCTTATGCAACGGGCAGCGAATTAGTTAGTAATTACTACGGTAATTACTATGGTAAACCCAAAGTGTATAAATAGGGCCCGTTACATTGTAATCGGGTTAGCATTTTGGCGGCATTTGTACTTGAGTTGTCAATCATTGGCAGTTGTTGTCGATTGTACTCTCTCTGTAAATCATATCATACTCACTGTAATCTTTTATCTGTAATTCCAATCACGGCAGATATTCCAGTTACACTTACTTTGTGTCCAGTACTCTGAATCAGAATCTGAACATTATTCTCAGTACATAGTCTGATTCTCATTCCAGTAGATAAATTCCAGTTCTGTTTCTGATTCTCTGTCCAGTCGACTGTCTAAACTAACACATCATCAGTAGCCGAAATCTTCTAACACTGGAATTAGCTGTCTCAAGAGATCAGCTCCAATTCCATTTTGGCGATCACGGTGGCTCGAGCTGAAGCTCGTTGACTGAAAGACTCTTCTCCCAGTTGGAAGTTTTCAGCAATGGCACCCAAATCCAGTCGTGGCTGGAAATCCACCATCCGTGTTGATCCTATTCCTGAGGAGTCAGGAAGAGAGTCTCACCCTAAGCAAGAGAAGATGACTGACACTGAGGCTCAGGAGGAGCATAGTCAGGCTGATGAGGTGCAGGACTCACAGCAGTCCAGTCATTCTTGACGTAGATGGGCAAAAAGGGAAGCACGAAAAGCCAAGAGTTCTCGGTCTCGGCAGGGGGATGAGGGTACCAAGGGAAGTAAAGGCAGTCATCGCACTTCTAGCAGACAGGCCAAAGAGGACACTGACACCGAGACAAAGGCAGAGATTGATTGGGATGCTGACATTGACAATTGCAAGAAGACTTCCAAGCACCGTTTTGAATCCAAGAAGAGAAGCGACAGGATCAGTGGTAATCGAAATGATTACACAGCTTCCCTCAAAATTTCTTTTCTAATATTCAAGGGAGGTAAGAAGGATGATCCAGACATTCACATACAGGCTTTTGAGCAGTATGCTGAACTGAAAAATATTGATGAAGATGATTGGGGGGAATACTTCCCGCAAACCTTGAAGGAGGCAGCGAGGAAATGGTATTACCATTACCCCGCCTGTCAGCTCAGATCCTACAACAAGTTGCTTAAAGCCTTCCGATTGGAGTATTCAGACAATAGAGGGGATGAAGATATCCTCTGTGAACTAGATAAGATCAAGCAACGAAATCTCTCAGTCCGAAGTTATGTGGAAAAGATCAAGGAGCTAACCAGGCAATTACAGGAACCGCCATTTGAGAAGAGGTTGCGTGCATGGTTTCAGAAGCAAAAAGATTAGGGAGCAGGAGGTACTAGCTCCAACCAAGAAGTTCAATGATTTGGTACAAAGGGCACTGAAGCTGGAACAACAGGCCAAGAAGAAAAAGAGCCACAAAAAGAGAAGGTCCAGTAGCAGTAGCTCTGCTAGTGAGAGTTCTAATTCCAGTGAGGTGTCCAGCACCTCTGACAGCAGCTCTAATGAACGATCCAAGGAGAATTCAAAGAAGGGATCTTGGACCAAGAAAATTGAAGAAATGGCTAGACAGATTGCCGAAATTAGCCACACCAGATAGCCAGTTCGGAAGATGGAGACTTGGTGTTCGAAATGCAAATCCAAGGACCATATCTCCAACGAGTGCCCACAATGTACCTACTCTAAGGCTTTTGGTCATCTATGGAACAATTGTGGCATCAGGATTCATCACTTTAAGAAGGGCAAAGACCTATCAGTGGTCGCGTATACTGAACCAGTGAAGGTAGAACCCGCCAAAGTAGCTCAAGAGGAGAGGCAAGGTACCAGTGGTATTGGTCAGGGACGTGGCCCGATTCCAAACGGGTATGGGCCGAGGCAGAGGGCGTGGCAACTTCCAGAATCGGAGTATGAATTGCTACACTTGCGGGAAGTACGGCCATTTCGCAGCCCAATGCCCAGATGCACCTGCAACTACTGCTGCTGAGGCTAAGGCACCAGAGCCAGTCCCAGTACGGGTAGTCACAAGAAGCAAGGGTGTAGTGATTGAAGAAATTCCAGATACTTCAGAAACACTAGTCACTACTAACAGCAGCAAGTGGGCTCAACAAAGAGAAATTTGGAAGGCCAAGGGTAAAGAGAAGGTGGTAGATGAATGGCAAGAGCAGAGAGAACTAGTGGCTAAAATCACGGAGGATTTGGCCAAGAAGCTGCCAAAGCAGCTAGAAAGTTCTGAAGCTCGAGTCATTCAGAGGATACCAGCCCAATCAACTGATAAAGATCAATCAATACCGACCATACCTGAAACCATGTTGGCTGCGGTACAAGGAATGGCTGATGAACTGAGAGTTGATGGAAGGATTGGAAGCACTGCAAAAGAGGAATGGCAGTGTGAAGATACCAGTTCTTCAAGCTCTGACAATCAGTCTGACCAAGAGAGAGAAGAAATCCATGTTAAAATTTGTGATAGAATTCAGAAGTTGACTGTAGAGCTGGAGGATATCAGAAAAACCTTGCCTGAAGTGGCAAACTTCATCAGACAGCGCAGGAAAGCTGAGGCGGAGGCCAGAACAGTGGACCTGACAGACGTCCGAGATGATGAAGTTCCGCTCATTCAGGTGGACTACCAGGTTAGGAAGCAATGGGAACCTCTCTCGAGTGTTATCTTGGATGGAGGAGCAGGAGTCAACAGAATGGGAGTTCATCTCCAGCAGAGAATGGGTATCACGAATCTAAAGCCAGCACCATTTAAAGTGTGAATGGCAGATCACAGAGTGGTACAAGCTACGGGCATGATTGAAAATATGCAGATAAGAGTAGGCAGGGAAAAATTTGAAACCAGCTTTTTAGTTCTAGATGTGCAAGGGGCATATGGGATGCTGCTAGGGCGCCCATGGTTGAGAACAGCACATGTTGTTCATGACTATGCAAATCAAACCTTAACCATAGAACGGGCCAGCGGCGACAGAATTCAGATCCAAACGAACAATACTAGGAGCTGGAGAAAAGAACAGAGGCCGAAGGATTTATGCCAAAAGTACAAAGCCAAGAAGATCGAGCGAATGTTAGCAGCCATGAACATATTCCCTTTAGCAGAGATTGACTTGAATGCAGTTTTACTAAATAAAGAGTAGGCCGACAAGAAAAAAAAGCAATTCTTCGATCAGTTTACTGAAATCAACATAGTGGAAAGAACAGTTCAGTTAACTGGGAGGTTGGTGGAATCAGCTGATACTGGAATGGTAGAGGAGCCAATACGTTCTGAAGAACACACAGTGGATTAGAATGATGATTCAGAACTGAATGGACCATCCTAGGATTATGCTGAAGAATCGACCAAATGAAAAGGAGGCGGGTCTAATTGGTTGCTTCCAGACGACCAAGAAGTGGAAGAATGGAACCTAGGATCGGAGGATAGTCCTAGGATGATCAAGGTCAACAAGCATATCAACCCAGCAATGAAGGAAAAGGCAAGCAGGATGTTCCAGAACTACAAAGACGTGTTTGCTTGGGAACACAAAGACCTGAAGGGAGTGGATCCTAAAGTATGTCAGCACTGAATACAGTTGAAGCCAAATGCTAGGCCAGTACGACTGCAAAGATACCGAATGAACCCTAACTATGCTAAGAAGGTCAAAGAGGAGATTGATAATCTTCTCAAAGCTGGGTTCATCACAGAGGTGGCCAGTAGCGATTGGCTATTTCCCATAGTTGTAGTTCCCAAGAAAAACGGGAAATTGAGAGTCTGTGTTGACTATAGAAACTCAACACCCAAACTATCAAAGATCCATTTCCATTGCCTTTCACTGACATGTTGCTTGATGAGATCGCAAGATATGAAATGTATAGCTTTATGGATGGTTACAGTGGCTATAACCAGTTACATATCGCTCCTGAAGATAGAGCGAAGACCACTTTTATCACCGAGTCGAGAGCTTTCATGTATCTGGTGATGCCTTTCGGCCTGTGCAATGCACCAGCTACCTTTCAGCGGTGTATGATGAAAATGTTTGATGAATTCCTTCATCGGTTCCTCACTATCTTTATGGATGACTTTACTGTATATTCACATGAGGAACATCACCTACTATTCCTAGAAATGATTTTCAAATGCTGTCAAGAGAAGCGAATTTGTTTGAATCCATTCAAATCTGTTTTCCTAGTCTGGAAGGGACAACTACTGGGACATGTGGTTTCCCGAAATGAAATAGAAATGGACAACGATAAAATTCAGTGTGTTCAGCAAGCTAAAGCACCCAGAAATGCTTCAGAGTTGAGCTCTTTCCTGGGTTATGTTAACTTCTATAGAAGGTTTGTACATAAGTTTGCTTCTCAAGCAGTATCATTATATGAGCTTACAAAGAAGACCAGTAAGTTCAACTGGACTGCTGAATGTGAGGAGAGCTTCCAGAATCTGAAAAAAGCCATTATCAGTAAACCAGTCCTTAGGCAACCAAACTAGGATGTTATTTTCCATGTACATGTAGATGCTTTGGGATTGGCAATGGGGGCGATATTGGCTCAGCCAGACGGAAGGACTGATTATCCGGTTTATTTTGCCAGTCACAGATTCAGTCAGGCTGAACAAGGATATACAACTACTGAGCGAGAAGCCATGGGAATGGTTTTCAGTGCTACAAAGTTCAGGAATTACCTGTTGGGAAAGTTGTTCCATTTTTATGTGGACCATCAGGCTCTTCTATTTTTGATTAATAAAGTCATTATTCAAGGCAGGGTGATACGGTGGATGATGTTCTTAATGGAGTTTGAATTCATAATTTTTCATAAGCCTGGCAAGACTGATTGTGGAGCCGATTTTCTGTCAAGAAGTACGGAAGGTTATTTAGAATCACCCTTGAGGGATGAAACAGTGGACGCTGACTTATTCTAGCTAGAGGCAGGAGAATCAGTTGATCCTGAATGGTTTGATGTTTATCGGTTTCTTTCTCAAGGTGCCTTTCTAGAGGACTGGAAGCAGAACTAGAAGAATGCTCTGGTCATAAAAGGCTTGAAATTTACTATCATCGGATGATCACTCTATCGACTGGGTGTTGACGGTATACTTCGGTGTTGTGTGCCTATGGAAGGAAGAATGCAAGTGATTTCAGAAGCACATAATGGTGAATCTAGTGGACATTTTTCCAACGAAGTAACCTACAAGAATATTTTGCAAGCTGGTCTGTGGTGGCAAACAATGATTGCTGATGTTAGAAGTTTTTGTAAAACTTGTGACATATGCCAAAGAATGGGTCGACCAACAGCTGTAGATATGACTCCTTTGACGCCAGTACAACCACTGGGCGTGTTCATGAAATGGGGATTAGATTTTATGGGATCTTTTAAGAAGGTTACCCCCAAGAAGAACAAGTACATAGTAATGGCTACTTGTTATGTCACTAAGTGGGTGGAAGCTAAAGCTCTTCCTGACAACACAGCCAAGTCAACTGCAAGGTTTCTATTTGAGAATATTGTCTGTCGATATGGATGTCCAGTAGAGATTGTGTCAGACTAAGGAACACATTTTATCAATGACACTATGGAAATTCTATTGGATATGCTTTCAGTCAAGCATCGGAAATCTACTCCTTATTATCCCAGATGCAATGGACAGGCTGAAAGTAGCAACAAGACAATCAAGACTAGTCTCACTAAGGTGGTGCAAAAGAAACCAAACCAGTGGGATTTGAAACTCCAGACTGCTCTATGGGCATATAGGATAGCTTACAAGGTCACTACTGGGTTGACACCATTCAGAATGGTGTATGGCACTGAAGCTGTGGTTCCTATGGAATTTGTTATCCCAAGTCTGAGAATGGCTGTGAAGTATGGCTTAGACTTCAACCACAATCTCAAAAAGCACCTAGATGAACTTATGCAGTTAGATGAACTCAAGCAACGGTCTATGCTGGAACAAGAAGTTGTTCAACAACAAAGGAAGCACTGGCATGATCGCCGAATTAAGGTTCGGGAATTTCAGAGAGGAGATTTGGTGCTTCTATATTAGTCTAGACTGGGTCCAAAGAAGCCGAACCTGAAGATTCCCTGGGCAGGACCATTTGAGGTAGATTGGGTCTTCTCCAATGGTACAGTAAGACTCAAAGATTTATTTGGATTATTGTTGCCATGAGTATATAATGGTGCAAGGATCAAGCTTTACTATTCGGAAGCTAGGGAGACTGGGCAAGAACAAGGTACCAGGGAATGAGGAACTGCAGATCAAGAGATACGAGAATCGGATATTTTTGGGCTTTTTCATGTGCAACCAGTTCCAATTTCAGAACCAGTACCAGTCGAACCAAACCAGACTGATCTTAGAATCAGTACTAGTGTGATCAAACCAAACTGGGAACCAGTCCAGTATCAATGGGAACACACTTTTTAATTTTTAAGCGCCCAACGGTTAGATGGCACGCCAGTAGTAATCATTTCAAGGATGGGTAGCAGTCTTGTCCAATGCATGTCTGCCACGACAGCAGCGATGTACACAAGTCTAGGAGCGGCGAGTGGTGGAGCTTTTATGGCACGAACACGTATAACAGTCAGGAGAGTCTGCATTTTTCCTCACAAATCCCCTGGGCGACGATTTCCTCTTGTTATTCATTCGCCATCGCCAAGCTCCGAGGTTTCTTCGCTACAGCCGTAGACCTCGTCCTCTGAAGAGATAGTTGACTGCCAACTAGCTTTGCCAGCGACACCAGGGTATGGCTTTGACGCATCAAGTAAGTCTTCTTCTCCTTCGCCTGTTTCGTCGTCTTCACAGTGTATGGGTAGAAGGAAACGCTCAGACAAGATGCAAGAGTCTCTTGAGGAAACCCAAGCCATAGTTATTGCTGCAAAGGCAAGCCTTCCCATCATTCCGTACAGTAAGATTCAGCGCTATGTATTCACCGACCAAGCAATGGCTTTGCTGCAACTATGGGATCTCCGAGTTGTTCTGCAAGCCACAAGAATCGCTTTCGACGCAGACATCATAAAGCAGGTTCTTGATTCTTTCGATGCCGAAGATGGCAGTGCCATGGTGAATGGTAAAAAGGTGTCGGTTACACCAGAGGCCATAGCTTTTGCATTCCAGATGCCCAATGAGCCCAAACCATCTGTGGCAACCCCACAACAGATAAGTATAGTCCTGAAGGAGGATGAAGCGGCTAAGCATAAGCGCAAGGCCAGTGGTCAAGGTATTCCAGTAGCAGGACTGGAAGCTTCTACTGCTTATAGGTTTGTGGTTGAAGCAGTAAGCCTTAAAAATGATCCAGCGTATGTATCCGAGAAACTCTTTGCCATGTTGTTGGCCAAGACATTGGATTCAAAGGTCTCTATTAACCTTTGTCAAATCCTTTCACACAATGTGCTCCAGCAAACTGCCAAGTTAAAATCCCAGAATGTTTTTAAAGCTTGGTATGTTTGGCAATTTTTGTATTGGGCCACTGCTGCAAATGCTCATGAACAGGTAAAAAAGGCTTGGAGTGAGAAGCCGATTTCAGAGTCCAAGAACATTGATCTGTCCTCAGATGACGAAGCCACGGATAGTCAGACTACTCCAACTGGTCTGAAAAGAAAAGCCACTGAAGATCAGGCTGGCATTTTGAAGAAGCCAAAGACTACACTGACGAAGAGCAGTGCGTTTCTGAAGCAGATAGAAAGTCAGGTCAAGACTGTGAATACTGAAAAGGCTATAGTGAGCCAAACTGAGAAGGAACTTGCTCAGAATACTGTGCTTAACAAGTCAGTAGGACATAGTGCAATCGCTACTGGTTCTGGCAAAGATCAGGCAAAAGTAGCAATTTCTGAGAAGGTAGAAGAGCTGTCGACTGAGGACAAAGGCAAAGGGCAAGTGGACAAAGGCAAAGGCCCAGCTTCTTCAACTTTACCGGGTGGTGTCTCTATTCCAAATACTGAACAAATTTTGCACCTGGTGAAACAGGAAAGGTTGCAGCAAATGCAGACCCATCCACTGAAAGGGCATCTTCTTCTACGGAAAGTTGATTATGCAACTTTACATTATATGGCTCCAATGACAGTATATGAGCCTACTAATTCTGACCCAGCTACAGTAAAGGACAAATGTTCAGTCCTCATCCAGTCTTCTTGGAATACTATTGTCAACTGTATGGGACAAATGTTGGATGTTGCAGGGTCAGAAGATGAAGTGAAAAAAGCTAAAGTTGACTTGAAGGAAGCTGAAGACCAGATTCAGAAGCTCAAGATAGCACGAGATGAGCAGAATATACAACATAGGCTACTTGAAGCTCATTCAGATAGGGCTATTGAGCTCTTAAACAAAAAGCTAGCTAAGGCGGAGTCTGAGATAATGATCATCAAGAATCAAAGGAATGAAGCGATGAGAGCTGCAGAACGAGCGGAAACGATGCTGAAAAAGAAGAGAGTTGAATTCAATTCCTTTGTTATTTGCCATACAGCTCTGGAGGCATCCCTCACTGACAGATACATTTATAACATTCTGGTTGAAATCTTAAACCCAGCAGGCAATGCTGTCTTTGATTTGGAAAATTTGAAGTCTTTGATGGAGAGTATGCAGAGTGATTTGCAGGACAAAGTGATTGAGTATAATTCTGATGAATCAAGCAATACTGGATTATATTGAGCAGCGGAATTCCTTGGATGAAGGAGAAGAAGACAAGGAAGAAGAAGATAAGGACGGAGGGGCTGATAAGGAGGAGGATGACCAAGAAGAAGGGCATACAAATGATGATGATGATGCCCCACCACCATCTCCACCTCCATGACCTGGTACTAGTGGTATAGGGCCAGCTGAAGGAGGTCAGTCTCACAGCCAGACCAGCCAGGCTAGAATGAGGGCCAGCAGGAAGACCAGAGTGAAGGGCAGAAGTCGAGCGGTCAGTAGTCTGAAGAATAGCAGCCCAGTCACACTGAGAATCAACTAGCTAATCAGTCCCAGCTCAGTAGGGAGGCTAAAGGGAAAAGCAAAGTGCAGGATGAGGAACCAACTGCTGATCATCAGCATGCTTCCATAACCAGACAATATCTGGAGGATGATGATCTCTTGTCTGATCTAGAACGTTTTCAGAGACTGCATGTTGGGGCCAGGGAAATGGTGGAGCATTGGAAATTAGCGGCTTTTCATTATCAAGAAACTTGTTGTTTACATGCGCATCCCAGCACAGTCCAGCTGCTGGAAAGGGTTCCTGAATGGATAATCACTACTGAAGAGAGAGTGACCGACCCACACTTGCAAAGACAGTCTACTGCAGATTGTCGCTCTCTTTCCCTTGAATTAGAACTTCTGCTGGGAAACAAACCAACTTACAAATGTAGAAGGATGTTAGGGAACAATTAAAGGAGGTTTTGGTATAGATGCAAATTGCCAGAGGAGTCTTGGATCAGAGAGTAAGGGCCATTCTTGAGGATCAGACAACCACTAGTAAAGGACATCAGACTAGAATGTCAATCAGAGCACAGGCAACTGCTCTTCGCAAATTGTTCCAGCTAGTGAGAATCACCAGAAAGATGATGCAGCAAGAGAACCAGGCTGTTCTCAAATTTTTAGAATTCGTGCTTGATTCTCCAGTTCTCTTGTATGCCTTTCCAGCAAGAGAGATAGAGCTGCCAAGATTCTTTTCAGCACTTTATCCTCAACATCCAGAACCAATTGATCGCCTTACATACTTCAAGATTATTGATGAGCTCCAGGATTGGTATGAGCGATTGACTGTGGAATGGAAAACTTGGCAAACGCTGTTCAATGATGCTCTCCAACTCGATGATATTCATGCACTGAAAGAGGAGATGCATAGGATCCGGATGTGTATGGGTCAGTGGAAGATTCATATCAGGGGCCTGGCCAAAAATACTAATTAGTTGTGCTGCAACTTACTGTCAAATCTTCTAAATTGCCTAAAACGGATATTGCAGCTAAGGCGGGCCTGGCACCACAGTATAGGGAGATGGCTGAGATTCTTTTCAAAGATTGGATCAAAACTAATCAGCCTCTTCTAGAAGGATGGATCCATACTGCTTCGCATTGTCACAAGCTGGCAAGAACCAGGATCACCAAAGGCAGGGGCACACTCTATGATCCTGACACCAAAACCCATCATTCCCTCACGCCTTATGAAGTAGAGATGACCACAGAAAGGTGGGATCAGCTTGAACAGGAGGCCATTTATCGACTGATTCAGAAGGAGAATGCTGGTACTAGGACTTCTCAGACGCCATCCAGGTCAAAGGGCAAACGGAAGATGGTTCAATGGAAGGATACTGGGTAGTTCCATCTCAGAATTCAGTGGCGACTTTTCTTCCTCAGCTGGAAGGTTGATATCAGTTTCTGTAGACGATGAGAGCTCTACCTTGGCCTTTTCAGCTGCCTCTCACAATCTTTGTGTGGCCCTCTGTCATTGGTCAAGTCCAATCCCCAACATCATAACCAGACGGTGGATTTTTCAGTCTCAAATCAAAATAAGACAGGGGAATTTTTCAAAAATTTTGGAATCTTGCCAAAATTCAAGAAAGGAGGGAAGGATGTAGATGGCTGAGACAGTTTCACTAAGTGGGAACGTTCTCTTATGCGACGGGCAACGAATTAGTTAGTAATTACTATGGTAAACCCAAAGTGTATAAATAGGGCCCGTTACATTGTAATCGGGTTAGCATTTCGACGACATTTGTACTTGAGTTGTCGATCATTGACAGTTGTTGTCGGCTGTACTCTCTCTGTAAATCATATCATACTCACTGTAATCTTTTATCTGTAATTCCAATCACGGCAGATATTCCAGTTACACTTACTCTGTGTCCAGTACTCTGAATCTGAATCTGAACATTATTCTCAGTACATAGTCTGATTCTCATTCTAGTAGATAAATTCCAGTTCTGTTTCTGATTCTCTGTCCAATAGACTGTCTAAACTAACACATCATCAGTAGCCGAAATCTTCTAACACTGGAATTAGCTGTCTCAAGAGATCAGCTCCAATTCCACATGCTTTTCTACATGCTCATGCAATAGGGAGCATGGAGAAGAAGGTTGCCAAGTGCAGGCACCCTTGGGGGTAGCAACAGACCGAGGTAGACCTACATCAAACAGATGGAGGGCGGGCTCGCTGGGCTTACAAGGGGGAGAGCAGTGATTTTTTTTGTTGGCACTGAGGCCAAGGAGCAACCTGCTACAAACGGGAGCACGGGAAGCCCTGCAAAACACCAAAATGAACGTGCTCCAACCCATAAAACCACAAATTTACATACCCAATGTATTGCACAAACACATAATCCACATTGTACGCGAACAGAGAGAGATAGAGAGCGAGAGAGAGTAAGGGAGAACATGCAAGTGCACCTCCTAGAGCGAAGTGCTACACTGGCACATCGAGAGAGAAGAGAGGAGAGTAGAGAAGAAGTATACATGCACTGGGTGCAATCTCCCCCCGTGCAGGAGTGAGCAAGTCCCTCTTGCATGTATTTAATTCATAGAAGAGTTCATGCTAAAAAATGAGTTACATTAGTTCGCACTTGAGCATAAAAATAGTCATGGCTCATAAAGAGCTCAATATAACAATAAATAGATGTCTACATCTCAACTTATAAATGAACCATAAAATACTAAGGATTGCCACAAAATCCAATGGTGGCTGTTATCGCCTTATTGTCCAGCACGTGCCACTCACTGATCTGCTCACACAACACCCGACAATTGATCATATTCCACAATTCAAATCAACATTGCAAAGCTTAAGCAAAATTTCAAATATTTCACAAATAAATCATCAAAACATGAATTCCATTACACAACACAACGGCCATGAAATCTGTGTGTGTGTGTGTGTGTGTGCATGCATTATCCACCTCGCCATAGCTCTATTAAGAGCTTCTTTTCATATAAAGTGCCCAAGGCCAAAGGCCTTAGGGAAAATTAAGTAAATCAAGGGAGGTTGCCCACGAGGGCAACCCCCCCCCCCCCTTTCACCCCTTCAACTTCTCTCCTCTGCACAAGGCAAGTAGTGGTGAGCAGACGAAGGAGCAGCAGAAGTTCTTCAAAGTGCTGAATTTTTGTAGATTTTAGAAAGTCACAAAAATTCTCAAGTAAGTGAGTATTCAAGAGGCTTTCGGTCTGCAAACCTCACCATAGCTAACACTTTTGAGCGAGCTTTGCACAACGGGTAGGCTTCCTACGAAAAGCTTTCTACAAAAATTCAAGCAATAGCATTCGCTTCATCGACAACAATCTTGAAGGGAGGCACTGTACATTGGTGTTTTTTTTCACGACTAGCCAGAAATGTATTAAATTCATGAGACATATATTCCCTCCCTCGATCGGAACGGAGGGTTCCCATAGTACATTTCAAGATATTTTCAGCCATATCCAGAAATTGTTTGAAGCAGATAAATACTTCGGACTTTGCCTTAAGCGGATACACCCATACATGCTTGGAGTAATCATCTATAAAAGTCACAAAGTAGAGGTAATTTCCCAAAGACGGAGTATCATGCCATGCTTCATATGGAGTCATAGATTGCAAAGCTTTTGTAGGACACCTGTTTAGTACATAAGTGGCACACATGATGGCCTCAAGCCAAAACGAATACCATACATCGTGCCATTTTCGTAAGTGACCTATTTTTGGTGACAAATTTTACAATATTTCTCGATCTTTTCTTGAATTTGATATGGTCTTTTTTAGCAAGCGTTTACAACGTGACGAAGTAAGTAGCAAGGCTAATTAGTGGCAAATGTGGTGAGTTTTGCAGACATTTAGAGATAAGGTATTCTTTCTTTTCTTGTTAGCACATCACATAGTTGCCATGGATTCAGACATCAACATGACATTTGATTTTGAGCATCATGATCCAACCCTCTTAATGATGACCGGCGACCAAATACTCTCACGAAGGGTACCGACACGGCTACGGAAGGGGATGATAGTTATGAATTGCTTGATACTCAAGAGTTTTGAGCACTTCAAGTACGCATGTCTGTGATGGAGAAAAAATTCATCTTTGAATGATAATGTTACTAAATTATCCAACTTAATAGTGCAAAATATGCAACAGCAAACCAAGGGCTCGGTTGATACACATATGCAGGAGCAAGGCTCTAATTAGGGATAGGGTCCCCTCTGGATTCTCTGCACTCTCTCACTCAAAAGGAGGTGGACGATTTGTTTAAAAATACAAAGCCCCCGACATTTAAGGGAGAGGAAAGAGAGACCAATAAGGATGTGGTGAATATCTTACTCAGTAAGTGGGAAGGGATTCACGATCTGTGAGATACTCCCGATGCAATCAGGGCACTGCAAACAAGTCTCACATTAGAAGGCAAGGCCTATAAATGGTGGATGTCTCTCAGGGAGAAGGGCATCATACCACAGACTTGGGCAGCCTTTGAGGCTACATTTAGAAAGGAATTTCTGCCCACAAATGAAGCGGATAGAAATGGGTCGGCTTGGGATAAGTGTTCCATGCGACAACATAAAACATTGTTAGAATATATCTCACACTACCAGGATGTCATCCTCAAGGTGGAGGGGTTAGATACCTTTCAGCAATTGCATGGGATTATTCGCGGTCTGACACTAGAGCTTAAGAAGCATGTTAAGACTCAGGATCCCAAGACACTTGAGGAGGCCATAGTGCAAGCTCATATCCACGATGATCCCGATGATAAGACACATCACACTACTCACGTGCCTAGCATTACACATGGTAATACACGTACGTGGCATGGGCATAATAAAAGAAAGTTTGTAGTAGCCAACACAGAGGCGTCCAAGAAACCCAAGGGGTCTAGAGGGCCTCTCTCTACATAATAGTTTTAGAAGGCGAAAAAAGAAGAATTATGTTTTCAATGTTTAGGCAGCAACCATGGAAAAAAGGATTGTCGCAAGGGGAAATTTGTTGCCCAAGTCAAAGAGAGAGTAGTGCACATGGTGTAGTTGTAACCTCTTGAGTCTTCCTCTCATTTATGGAATGTGGAGATAACACACATGAAGGTCGTGCATGAATGTTGAATAACGCCTTTCTGTGGCAGCAGACCTTCGGTCCACACGAGCTAGTGTGTATGCACATGTCTATTCAAGGGCAAAGGGTGTGTATCTTGGTAGATGATGATGCCTCACACAATTTCATTAACTATGGGTTAGTGAAACAACTCAAGTTGCCCCATACTCCAAGTTCCCATTGTTACAAGGTAGCGATGATAAATGACCAAGATGCCAAGGTGTGGGACACTCAAGTAAGAGCTATACCGTTGGAAATTCAAGGGTATAACATATCCTTGGATTTCCAGGTTGTAAAGATGGAACATGCGGATATAGTACTTGGTCGAGAATGGTTGCACAGCCTAGGAGCATCACTTAAATTAGCTACAAACACAACAGTCCGATGTTTGAATCCCATGGTGCACAGGTGTT
>NW_028221825.1:0-37500 GCF_014529385.1 Adiantum capillus-veneris
CATATGGAAATCAGTTAATCGACTAGTGGAATCAAGGAGGCTCAAGATTCCAACCCAGTTCCCCATGTTGAGGCCCGCTTGCACCAAATTTGTGGTCTCATTGGCTAAACAAGACCAAGCTTGGGCTATCATACCAAAGATCTGTAGATGTAGCTAAACTTGTTTGAAAGGTGTAAGTGGAAAGGAGTAGAGGTTCATGACAAACTCTTACCCCAACATGGTCTACCCTAAGTCTAGGGGCATCTCAAGGGAACTGGAAGAAGAGCAAAAGAGCAGTTGGGTCTAAGAGTTGGGGGAAGAAACTAGGTACTTCAAGAACTCCATCTTGCACTGGTCTCCTTAGCTCTCAAAAGTTGTAGGACCACCACAAAGCCCCTATTGGATAGAAACTGCTAAATCAGCTAGCTCACTTCTGGGACGATAACAGCTACAAAACCATGGACTATCTAGCAACCAGTGCCAACTCAATGGCTTTGAGATATTATTAGACAACAAAGTGATAAAAGAGGTAGACTGTGTTGTAATGCCAATCTGTGTATTCTGGTTTGAGTGGAACGCCTAGAATGGCCAGAAGTAGTCTTTTTTGAAACCCCATTATAAGGGTATCTATCATGCAATTATAGACGAGAATAATTGGTATGGACCCTCAACAAAAATGGAATAGATAATGGCCATAAGTACAGTGCCGGCAAGTCATGGAGAACATTTGAAGCAAAGTGGCTGCATTTTATGAAGACATTTCTTTGGAAGGCAATGTGGGTGCTCTATCAATGGACGTTAAGATCCAGGAGAGAGGTATTGGGTTAGATCAAAGCTTGGGGTGCAAGATAGCTAGTGAGGATCCAACCCACCCATTCATGGAATGCCAGGCAATCAAAGGCCTGGCAAGGAAAATCTGCAAGTGGGTCCAAAGGACATGGCAGATCAGATTCTTCAAGACTGATATGTTCCTTGGTGAAAGAAAGTTGGAAGTCTTCCTTCTTATCTACACTCAAATTGTTAGGTACTTCTTCTTTCATCATATATGGCAGGCAAGGAACCGACGTGTGTTTGAAGGGTATCTTGACATGGCATGCTTCTCAGAGATTACACAAGAAAGCAGAGTAGTGATCTGTACGCTCGGATGCAAGCGAGACTCGATGATGTGGTCTAGGGCTACCCATGCCTTGTGTCAACCTACATTAATTTAAGCCTAAAACTATAGTACACCTACTTTGTTAAGCCAATGATGATAAGCCTCGATGTGAGGCCTTAGAGATCCATCTTATCCATCATCATATCATCCACAGCACCTCAAGGCTCGCGTGAGCTTGAGGTTGTTTTGTAATTTTATGATGTGCTTAGTACAATTCACTCACAAATTGTGAGTTTTGCATGGTAACTCAGCATGGTTCTTTGACATCATTTTGGATGCTCATGAACCTATACATCATCAGCTATACACATTGAAGGACTCTACAACCCAACCTATTGAAAAGAACCAAAAGGTTCAAGCAATTTCAAGCATGCTAACAACCTCAATTGAGGAGTTGATATGTGCTACACTAGATATCAACAAGGTGGAGGGATTTTGGCTGGTTTAGATTTTAACTTTTACTTGTCAATAGCTCAAGGAATTGGTAAGTCAAGGGGATCCTCAAAGCAAAGATTTGATCCTCACCAAGCCTTTCACAAGAGCATTTTGAAATGCAAGTTTGGAGGGCCTAGTGAGAGATCTTGCAAAGAGGTCCCTGAAAGAACGGTGAAGATTTGATCGTCACCAAGCCTCGCACAACAATTTTTTGAAATGCAAGTTGGGAAGGCCATGCGTGAGATCTTGCAGATGATCCTCAAAGGAAAATTTGATCCTCACCAGACCTTGCACAATAGCATTTTAAAATCTAGTTTGGGAGGTCCTATGAGAGAACTTGCGTGAGGGTCCCTAAAAGTGAAGATTTTATCTTCACCACACCCTACACAATGGCATTGAAGGGCTATGAGAGAGAGCTTGGAGAGGTCTGCAATGGAAGGGGGGGGAGAGAGGGAGCAAGGGAGGGGGAGATTGCTATGGTTAGAGAATCAAATCTGAGGGTCCTCTTTGAAGGTTTCTCAGTGCTTGCCTCTTGCGCCCTGTGGAGTACAAGATGAAGCTCTCCTCAAAGATGCAAATGAGTTGCTTCAATTTATAAACAAGGATCTTGGAAGGCTAGACTTGGGCTCTTCAAAATACCAGTTTTGGGCTTCTAGTCAAATGAAATATCGGTTTCATGGAACAGCTTTAGGGCAAGATCCAGTTCATATTACAAATTCATTTGCATGGGCCACAGTTTTACCAATGAAGATTATTGTGATTGCTCACTACCTGCGTTTGATGCTTGGCTTTTATGGGTCAAAAAGACTTCAACATTCAAGTGGCAAGTGGATAGTGGGAAGCATAAGAGGAAGAAGAAGATTAAGAAGCAAAGGCACGGGAAGCTCCACCGTCTTGCAAATAGTGGAGTGATCAGCCATCTCATTTGTAGTGGAGCTTCATTTGACGCTGTTGTTCATCCCAAAACAAAACAAACCCGAGAACAACACCCTTGAGGCTGTCAGAGATGTCCATAAGATAAGGCTTTCGGACACTTGGCTAACAAGGGATCCACTCCGACCGACAGACCAATAGACTAACCTACAGCTCAAAACTCGCCACAGCAAAAGAAGAAACGTCACCAGAAACCCTACCTCGCAAAACCCACATTATACGAAAACAGTCCCTAAAGGTACCTTAAAGATCTCTCCAATGACTCTTGAACTCAAGACCTGTTCTTATTCAACTTGGATGCACCATTTTAGTCAAAATATTGCAACGTCATGTCACGACATGTTTTTGTCTTTAGAAAACGTAATGAAAGGTTCTAATAAGCGAGGTCTACTTTACAATACAAAGTTTAAGTAGCTAGTCAAAGTCTTTTTTCCTTTTCACACATTGAAAAATTCCACATTGTTGAGAGAGAGAGAGAGAGAGAGAGAAAGATTGGGAGTTTTTAACATTATACGCTCAAAGATACCTTAAAGATCTCTCCAATGACTCTTGAAGTCAATACCTGTTGTTGAAGAGGGCATTAGATTAACCAAACTACCACACTTGGGTCATAGGAAGGTTATTCATCTTCCATCCACTTATTCTTACACTCTCTCTCACACACACACACATACACACACACACAAAATGAGAAGGAAGAGAGAGAGAGAGAGAGAGAGAGAGAGAGATGTGCAATGTACTTGCACAATTCGCTTCCCACAACCAAAGAGCATGTCGTGTTAGTGAGGGTGTCTAGCTTTTAGCTTTCACTTTGGTACAAATATGATCTTTTGCAAAACTCACAATGGTGAGTGGATTATATTGACATATCCAAAAAAGTACAAATTCTTGCCATGCTCGTGACAAGCCATGACCACTTCAATGGATTCTAGATACATCGGCTGATGGGGGAGCCACCCCATGACTATGAATGATCCCACTTTGGTACAATTATGATCCTCTCACATGTATGGCATCCATGAAAATTATTAAGACCAAGTCCCTCTCATTCCTAGAATACAAGGAGCATCTATTTTGTCTGAAAACTTCTCACAATTGGAAGAGTTGATCGTAAGCTGTACAATTAAGGTCATTCATGTCAAAGGTAAGCTGCACAATAAAGGGCAGTCATTTCAAACATGGTTTTGTGCAATCATAAACCAAGTGCAACAAGTCCATCTGATTTTTCAAATGTCATTTCTAGTGGGTGTTTGCTCACAATTTCTCTCACCTCAAAAAAGTAATTACCTGTGCGAAGTTTCAATACCTTTTCAATGCTTTACTATTTTCGGGGCAATTATGGAGCAAATTTTGGAGCGAGCTTTTAATTTTTTCATCCCATCACCACTACCTCCCATTACTACCCCTTACCACCCATGGCCACCACCATCTTAACCCACCACCAGTGGGTTCTTGGTGCTAGCTTACTGTCGCCCCTCCTACCACTGCCGCCAATTGCCGCCCTTGCTCCCTCCAGTGGACTAGCCAAGGACTTCCTCTCTCTCTCTCTCTCTCTCTCTCTCTCTCTCTCTCTCTCTCTCTCTCTCTCTCTCTCTCTCTCTCTCTCTCTCTCTCTCTCTCTCTCTCGTCTCTCTCCTCGCTCTTCGTTCCCCTCTTCCTCTCACTCGTTCTCTGAGCTCTCTCCACTCGAGTCTTGAAGGAGATATTGGAGCCTCTCATTCCCCCTCTTTCTCTCACTGTTCTCTGAGCTCTCTCCACTAGAGTCTTGCAGGAGATATTGGGAGAGAGAGAGAGAGAGAGAGAGAGAGAGAGAGAGGAGCAAGAGGGAGAGCCAGGTGGCACGGTCGTGGGCATCCCAAACAAGGGTGATTGTCTCTTTTCTGTAGTTGGACTGGAAGGGCCGGAGATTGCTGTCAACTCCAAAGTTGAGGGCGACAGTAGTCAAAAATTCATGTGAGGAGTTGTGCAATGTGCCAACCAACAACACCGGATGGGTAGACTTAACAGTCACCCCCAACGAGGAGCCGTTTCCTTGGAGCGAAGCATTGGTATTGGTTGTGGCACAAGACAGCTCAAAGCAGATGGCGTTGACTTGAGTCGTGACGACGGCTGGAGTTGCAGCATGTGCGCAGGCTTCCGATAGATGGCCTTCATTCACCCTCAATCGGCTAGCCATCGGAAACCGATGCATGTGTGCAACCTATCTCTCCTACGTCTTCACCGACACACATGGCATCTCTCTCTCTCTCTCTCTCTCTCTCTCTCCTCTCTCTCTCTCTCTCTCTCTCTCTCTCTCTCTTCGTGCATCTCCCTCCCTTTGTTCCCTCAAATCCATGGGAGACAGTGTTCGGGAAAAATGTGTCTCAGCTTAATATCGTGTTGTTTTCTATTTCAAAATTGTCGATTGAGGGCAAGGGAAAAAGGAAAAATTCCGTCCCAAAATAGACAAAAATAGTGTAAAAACCTTAAAAACGTCCTAATTTTTTGAAATCTCCTCTTGACAAAATCAAGGAAAGAATTTTGTATGTTTGCAAAAATGATTTTTCCTGAACTGATGGAAGTATCTGCCCATATTCCCTCTAACGAAGCACCAAGAAAAAGATTGTACCACCTATTTTGATTTGTGCATTATTCTTTATACGCACGGGGCACAAATGCTTGAGAGCGTGCAAGTGGTTTTCACCCGCTCATTTTACGAGCTTTACAATTGATTTTTTTGGCATCCAAAATTATTTGATTCGTGTGGAAACCAAGTGAATGATGAAAAATGGTATTCACTAATGATGTGTGAACATCAAATTGATCATCGCTTTGTAAAAATCTTAAGTCCTTTTTTTTCTTTTTTCTTTTTGCAAAACTCACAATGGTGAGTGGATTATATTACCATATCCAAAAAATACCGATTCTTGTCATGTCATGACAAGCCATGACCACTTCACTGGATTCTAGATACATCAGCTAATGGGGGAGCCACCCCTTGATAATGGATGATCTCACACATTCACAACATCCCTGAGGCTCCTGCTCCACTCTTTTGAGTTCTTTTGCTTCCCAATGGCGATGATCGTTACCCTGCTTTCTTGGACTATCTCCACAAACTTAGCTAGCTCCAGAGAGTTCTCAAAAATTCAATTGTTCTTTGCCTTCCAAATGTGTTTAAAGTAGCAATACCTCACTATTTGTGTAGCAATGAGTAAAGTATGACTCTTGAACATCTTTCTCCCAAGAAGAGATCGTTCTTGAAGAATCCTATTTTCCAGGTTTTTTGATCCATTTGCAAATCTTGTTTGCAAGCCACAGATTGACAGACACTCCCTAAACAGGTGGAAAAGATCTTCAGAAGCCGTTCTACATTGCGAGCATCTATCTAGACCAATTCCCCTAGCAAGGACCTTCAGTCCAGTTGGTAAGGCTCCCCATAGCACCTTCCATAAAAAAACCTTCATCCTATCCGGCCATTGAGGGCACCAAATGTTCTTGACGGCTGTTTCCCACCTTGACTCTGGCCAATTCTTTCCCACTATTTATTGAGCTAGGAGAACCAATCCTGTGATTTCATTAGAGTGAGATATACACTCTTTGTTTGGGGTAAACATCTTAAGTCTTCCCATAACCTAAGGATTGGCATAGGAGATGCATGATTGAGAAAAAAAATCGTATTCATAAATTTCACTGTTGAAGTCTTGCTCGCTAAATTCAAACTTCTTGAGAAAGAGTTTTAGATGTGGAATGTGCTTCTTGAGTGCCTATACACATGTTACCATATACATGTGGTAGTGATGTGTGTGAACACACTAGGACCGCCGGGGCATTTTTTCCCTCTTTAGGAGGTTTTTTCCCCCGTGCATTGTATATACGCCCATCACTCTAGGGCTATCTATCTTTCAATTGCACACTAAGTAACACACTCTCTATTGTGTGCTTTGAGCTTCCTTCGTCTTCTCCAAGCTGTGTGTGTTTCTCTGCAACCCTAATTCCAACAATTGGTATCAGAGCAGGTCACGTCCTCCCGGGCTTAGTCGCCAGCTGTTCCAGCACACGCCTGCTCACTTCCGATAGCATTCGCAGGTCGACAAATATTTTGGGATGCTCAAAGAGCTTGGTCTGCTCAGAATTTTGATTTGGGCTCATTTCGGCCTCCGTTTCCACTACGGGCAGTACTGCACAGGCTATTTCGTCATTTTGTGCAGATTTTCTGTCAGTGCCGTTTTCTGCATAACAGGTGCCTTATAGTCTTCTACGGTTTGTGCTATATAGCACAAGTTGTTCCCGCTCCATTTCTCCTATTTTCGGGCAGTTTTCACATCAGGTGCAGCATTTACCATGGCTGACAACAACAACACAGATGTGTTCAAGATGTTTGCTGCTGAGGACAGGTTGGATGGGGACAACTACCCTATGTGGGCTTATATGATGCAACATGTTCTTGTGTCAAAAGGTGTCTGGAACATTGTGCAGGGCATTGATGTACGTCCTGGTTCTGAAGATGTAGGCGATGTTGAGGATGTTGCAGGTCTTGCTGCAAGGATTGCAGCTGTTAGAGTTGTTTTGCCTACGGCAGAACAAGCTCGTTGGGATGTTAAGGATGCGCAGGCTCATGCATTGATTGCGTTGTCTGTGAAGCGCACCATTATTCCTCACATCCGTTCAGCAAAATCTGCAAAACAGGCTTGGGATATTCTAGCAGGTCTTTATGCAAGCCGCAATGAGGCTAAAATTGCTTTGCTGCGTAAAGAGCTAGAGTCGAAGATTATGCATGAGGAAGATGATATGGACACTTTCCTTGCTAGTGTCAAGGATATCAATGAGCAACTCATTTCTGCAGGTGAAGTCATTTCGGACAGTTCCCTTGTGCAGACTGTTCTTGATGCCTTACCAGATTCCTACCAGACTTTTGCTAGTACTTGGAGACTGATGACCCAAGGAAATCCTGAAGTTGTCAAGTTTGATGCATTATGCACATTGCTGTTGCAAGAGTCACTTTCTAGAAAAAACAGGACTAGGCAGCGTGCAGTTGAACAGGCTTTTATTGCTTCTCAAAGAAAGGGTGGTAACAGTAATGCAGCCACTTCTTATGGTTCTGCTGCGAGTGGCAAAAATTCTGTTCCTAATGCTTCTGCTGGCAGCACTTCGTCTGGCAATTCTGGTGATAAGGGCAAAAAGAAGATGCGTTGCCATTATTGTAAAGCCAATGATCACTTGATCAAGTCGTGTCCTAAGTTGAAGGCCAAAGAGGCTAAGAAGAAAGAGGGTGGTTCCACTGCAAATGCTGGTTCCACTACAAATGCAGCCATTGTTGAGTCTTCTGTGAAAGGAGATTGTGATGCTGATGTTGATGCAGAATGGGCTTTTAGCGCAGAGTGCACTTACAATCCTGCTGTCCATGATGCATGCTTGTCAGTTGCTGCAGATTCACATGTGTGGTATTTCGACAGTGGTGCTACAAAGCACATTACCTCACATCGTGAATTGTTTACCTCTCTCGAGTCTGTCCCTCATGGGAATTCAGTCACTTGTGCCAACAACGCCTCTTATCCAGTTCAGGGAGTTGGAAAGATTGTGCTCACTGCTGCTAATGGCAGTTCCTTCACACTTGTTGATGCACTTTATGTACCTGGGATCAAGAAGAATCTCTTGTCTGTATCCGCACTTGCTAGACTTGGACTTGTAGTCAAATTTGTGGATGACAGATGTACAGTTCATGATCTCAGTTTTGGTGATGAAATTGTTGCATCTGGGCTTTTGTGCCGTGGGCTGTATAAGCTCACTTTGTATGACAAGTGTGGACAAAATTTTGCAAATGCTGTTGCAGATTCAAGGGCTATTTCAGATGCAAAACTTTGGCATGCACGTTTTGGTCATCTGAATTTTGCCAGTTTGCTGCGTTTGCAGAAATCTGATATGGTTGCTTCTTTGCCGCCTCTTGAAGCACCTGTCAAACATGTTTGTGAAGGCTGTATTCTGGGTAAAATGCAGCGTTCTAAGTTTCCAAAGGATGGTTCAGTTAGGGCCACATGCAGGTTGCAGCTTGTGCATAGTGATGTTTGTGGGCCCATGCAAACTCCGTCCTTGGGCAATTACCTGTACTTCGTGACTTTCATTGATGATTACTCCAGGCATGCATGGGTATTTCCGCTTAAAGCGAAGTCCGAAGTTTTTATGTGCTTCAAACAATTTTTGGCTATGGCTGAAAATGTCTCAAAATGTACTATGGGCACCCTCCGTTCCGATCGAGGGGGGGTATATGTCTCATGAATTTAATGCATTTCTGGCTAGTCGTGGGATAAAACACCAATGTACAGTGCCTTATACACCTCAGCAAAATGGTGTTGCTGAGAGGAAAAACAGGTCACTAACGGAAATGGCACGATGTATGGTCAAAAGTCAAGCTTTGCCGCATTCTTTTTGGCTTGAGGCCATCATGTGTGCCACTTATGTACTTAACAGGTGTCCTACGAAAGCTTTGCAGTCTATTACTCCATATGAAGCATGGCATGATAGAAAACCTTCTATTGAGCACATGCGTGTTTTTGGCTGTTTGGCATATGCTTTGGTGCCACAAGTGCAGCGCAGAAAATTGGATGATAAGGCTGTCAAATGTATTTTTGTTGGTTATAGTGCTGAAAGCAAAGGTTACAGGTTGTATCATCCGCAAACAAAACGTATTCTGGTTTCACGGGATGTAGTGTTTGTGGAAGATTCTGTTCAGCCCTTGCTGTCATGTACTAGAGACAGTAATGTAAGCTCACAGGACATTTATGACACTTTGTTGCCTCTTTTCAGTGGTTCAGTGTGGAAATACGAATGTAAGTTTCCAATGTGTACATGATGTACTTGATGAGGAAAGGGCTGAAAATGAGCAGGCTAGAGGTATGCCAAAATGGCTGGTGCACACTTTGCGTGACAGTAAATTGGATGCACCTTTATCTAGTCGTACTCGTTCAGGCTCTCGCCATGCATCTTATGCATCAGATTGTTATGCTTTGGCTGTGTCTAGTTTACATGATGTTGAGGAGCCTCTGTCTTTTGATGAAGCACAGAATTCAGAAAATTGGATTGCTGCCATGAAATCAGAATATGATGCACTTATAGAGAATGACACATGGACTTTATGTGATTTGCCTCCTGGCAAAAAGGCCATTGGTACGAAGTGGGTTTACAAGTTGAAACGCAAGCCGGATGGTGAGATCGATCGCCATAAGGCTCGACTTGTTGCAAAGGGTTATGCACAACAAAAAGGCATAGATTATGAAGAGACTTTTGCTCCCACTTGTCGTATGACTACTGTGCGTTTTCTATGTGCATTGGCAGCTCATTTTGGTTGGGATGTACATCAATCAGACATTGTTACTGCTTTCTTGAATGGTGACATATTTGAGGAAGTTTATGTAACGCAGCCTCGCGGTTTTGTCATAAAAGGACAAGAGGACAAAGTGTGCAAATGTAAGAAGGCTTTGTATGGGTTGAAGCAATCTCCTCGTGCTTGGTATGAGAAAGCTGACACTCATTTGGTTAAACGAGGCTTTCGTAACAGTCCAACAGAAAGCACATTGTATGTAAAGCGTGAGGATGATGTATTTCTCATTGTGGTTCTTTATGTTGATGATTTGCTGATCACTGGACCAAATGAGAGACATATTGCTGAATTTAAGGCTGATTTGAATGCTACTTTCAAGATGAAAGATTTGGGGCTGTTGCATCATTACTTGGGTATACAGTTTAAGCAGTGTGATGGTGGTATTGCCTTGTGTCAGAAAAGTTACATAGAGACATTGCTATGTAAGTTTGGACTTGAGGATTGCAAACCTATTGCCACTCCCATGGAAACAGGTTTGAAGTTGAGTCTACATGATGCTGGCGATCCTGCTGATGTCACTCTTTACCAAACTGCTGTTGGCTGCCTCATTTATGTATGCAACACGAGGCCAGATATTCAGTTTGCAGTCTCGCAGGTCAGCAGATTTATGCATAGCCCAGGGTCTAAGCATTGGCAGGCTGTCAAGAGGATTTTCCGCTACCTTAGTGGCACTTTACATCTTGGCTTGTTTTATCCCAAGGGGGGATCATTGCCGCCAGACTTACATGCTTTTTCGGACTCAGATTGGGCTGGTTGTTTTGACACGCGAGTGTCCACAAGTGGTTTTTGTTTCATGCTTGGCAGTTCATGTATATCATGGTTGAGCAAGAAGCAACCTACTGTGGCCACTTCGAGTTGTGAGGCTGAGTACAGGGCAGTCTTCACAGCTACGGTTGAGTGTGTATGGCTCAGACGCCTTATGGCTGACTTGGGTGTTGGACAGGACACTGCCAACACTATCTACACTGACAGTCAGAGCGCATTGGCAGTTGCGAGGAACCCAGTTTTTCATGCTCGCACAAAGCACATTGAGGTGCATTACCACTATGTCAGGGAGAGGCTCTCAGCAGGAGAGATCAGCTTGGCTTATGTGCCAACACAGGACAACCTTGCAGATCTTTTCACAAAGGCATTGTCTCGTGAGAAGCTTGAAGCTTTCCGCAAAGCTTTGGGCTTACTCCCCTTTGTGGACTGATCCTGTCCTCAGGGCATGGCACTTCCCTTTACTCATGTGCCAGCTCTCGTTCACCGCATCACTCCAGGGGGGATTTGTTACCATATACATGTGGTAGTGATGTGTGTGAACACACTAGGACCGCCGGGGCATTTTTTCCCTCTTTAGGAGGTTTTTTCCCCCGTGCATTGTATATACGCCCATCACTCTAGGGCTATCTATCTTCAATTGCACACTAAGTAACACACTCTCTATTGTGTGCTTTGAGCTTCCTTCGTCTTCTCCAAGCTGTGTGTGTTTCTCTGCAACCCTAATTCCAACAACACACACAGTCAACGATATATTTGTTGAGTTAGAGAGAGAGAGAGAGAGAGAGAGAGAGAGATTATCACATGGTGCATCTTATTCATTTCAAATTTTGAGCATTAAAGTCTAGAAAGACTAGAGAGGTGGAGCAAGTGAGACAATAAAGCTATAAAGCATGCTTGGCAAAAAAAAAAACTAGAAAATTTGGAAAAAAACATGCTTGTTGAAATTATAGAGTTCTTTGGACCTAATTTGAAGACGTTGATACAATGATGGAATTTTCCTCGCTTTTTACTTTTGAGGTAGAATTTGAGATTATGATTTTGTTTTTTGAGCATTGATTGCAAGGCTGTGATGTTGCTCTTTTATTGTTTATACGCATATGCCCATGATTCGTTCTCATATTCTCTTTCATCTACCTTCCAGCTAGCATTGCTCTCTCTGGCACCCTGGACCCTTTTGGATCTCTCCCCTCATCTTTTGGCTGCTATCCAAAGGTGCTAATATCATCAACTTAATGTGATCTCTTCACCATCACACAAAATGATGTTAAATTGAATCTTTCTCCATTGATCTTGCTTTCTTGGTGTAGTATGCAAACAGCCAGCCACCTGAGCTTGAGATCTCTAGCCATCTCTCTCTCTCTCTCTCACACACACACACACAAGTGTAGTTGGAGGTCCTACCAACAATCTCTCTTTCCAACACACCCAGGGTGTGTGTTTATTTAGTTTCTAATCACCTATCCTAATTCATTAGAGATCTAATTAAACACTAATCACTTTTCAATACAGTGTGTGCAAACTATGTTTCTTTGCAGTAACAAAATTCTTGGATAAATCCGCTCAAATTTTCTTCCAGTTGATCTTATTGGGTGTGATTCCACTTTATGGATTATGGGTTGGCCTACTCCACAAGGAGCACACAAGGAACCACTTGACTACCCCTTGCATTATATATTTGGGTGCTTTGGTTATGAGTTTAAGCACTATATTTTGTGACCAAGGCAAGGGGACCTCAAGGCTGGCAGTCAACTCAATTTGAAGAGATTTTGGGTCCATAAGGGGCACGTACTATGGGAATCTTCACCTTAAAAAATGGACAACAAACACTCTCAATTTGAACCTAAATCTTAGGTTTGACTTGAAAGCTCGTTTCCCACAAGCCATCCTCACTAGATCCAAGCTTCAATGCCCTATCTTGTAGGAGTGGATTCCCACCTCAACTTTGTGTTTTATAAGAGAGCACTACCACCACTACCAGTTGGTAGTTGGTTTAATCTCTGTAAGAGTGAAGTCCCACAAAGTATCATCTTGCAACCAAGGAACTTCACATAAAAGTGAAAGCCAATACTGTAATAGGCTACTCCCACAAAATTTCTAGACCAAAAGGTGATCTCTTCTTCAACCCTCAAAGAGGGCTTGTGCATTTAAGTCTATTATTGGAGAAAAAAAAATATTGTCTCTTTCTTTTAAACTTAAAAGGTCAAATTTTTTTGCATCCTAGCACAACACATACACACAAGGAAGACAAAGTTGAGGGGGTACTAAATGAAAAAGGGTTTATGCAAATCTGCAAGGTTGTCTTGTGTCAGCACATAAGCCAAGTGGATCTCTCCTTTTCAAAGTCTCTCCCCTGACATAGTGAGAATGCACCTCAATGTGATTTATGCAAGCATAAAAAATTGGGTTCTTTGCAATTGCAAATGTGCTCTGACTGTCAGTGTAGATGATGTTGACAATGTCCTATCCGACACCCAAATTATCCATATAAGGCGTTTGAGCCATACAACTTAATCGTAGCTATAAAGACTTCCTTGTACTCATCTTCACAACTAGAAGCGGCCACAATAGGTTGCTTCTTGCTCAACCATGATATGCATAAAATATCGAGCATGAAACAAAAACCACTTATGGACACTCATGTGTCATTACAATCAGCCCAATCTAAGTTCAGAAAAGTATGAAAATCTGGCCACAATGACCCTCTCTTAAGATAAAATAACCCAAGATATAAATTTCCACTCAAGTAGAAAAAGATCATTTTAATAGCTTGCCAATGCTTAGACCATGGGCTATGCATAAATCTACTGACTTATGAGATTGCAAACTGACTATCCAACCTCGTATTGCATACATAAATAATGCATCCAAATAAAAAGGGACATCAGAAAGATCTTCAACATCATGAAGACTCAATTTCAGGCTTGTTTCCATTGGAGTAGCAATAGGTTTGCAGTCCTCAAATCTAAACTTACATAGTAATGTTTCTATGTATCTTGCTTGACACAAAGCAATACCTCCATCACACTCCTTAATCTGTACACCCAAGTAATGATGAAAAAGTCCCAAGTCTTTCATCTTGAAAGTGGCATACAATTCAACCTTGAATTCATCCATGTGTGTCTCATTTGGACCAGTAATCAGCAAATCGTATACTACACAACAACAACAATGAGAAATGCATCACCCTCACGCTTGACATACAAAGTGCTCCCAGTTGGATTGTTACAAAAGTTGGATTGTTACAAAAGCCTTGTTTAACCAAATGTTTGTCAACTTTCTCATACCAAGCATGAGGAGATTGCTTCATTCCAAAAAAATCTTTCTTATATATACACATTTTATTTTCTTGACCTTTTCTAACAAAACCGTGAGGCTGTGTTACATATACTTCCTCAAACATATCACCATTCAAGAAAGCAATAAAAATGTCTGATTGATGTACATTTCATCCAAAATGAGTTGTCAATGCACATAGAAAATGAATAATAGTCATACGACAAGTGGAAGCAAAAGTCTCTTCATAGTCAATGTCTTTCTGTTGTGCATAACCTTTTGCAACAAGCCTAGCCTTGTAGCGATTAATCTCAACATCTGCTTAGCCTTGTTGCAATTAATCTCAGCACCCACTGTGCACCAATTTTTTTTAGCCAAGAGGAAAATCACATAAATTCCATGTGTCATTCTCTATAAGTGCATCACATTCTAATTGCTTGGAAACCATCCAATTTTTTGAATTTTGTGCTTCATCAACAGAAAAAGGTTCCTCTTCATCACATAAACTAGAAACAACCAAAGATAACAATCGAATGCATATGATGCATGGCAAGAACCTGATTAAGTACAACTAGACATAGGTGCATCCAATTTACTATCATGCAAAGTATGCACTAGATATTTTGGCATGGGAAGCCTCTTTTACTCTTTTGGGATGCGTTTTGAGCTAGTTTGCTCTCTACTTGCGTATATGGTTATGCACTTTACACTCGGATGAGCAATTTGTCCCAGTTTATGCTTGCATATAGCAGATTGTGGAGTTATTTTATGCATATGTGAGCATCGATTTTGATGCGTTTGGTCATGATTTTCATGATTGCATAGTGGTCGAGTGATCTCCCACTTTGTTGCCATTTTGGCGTTCACATATGGCAGCAAACATGTGTGACATTGAGAGACGACGGTCTCGTTCTTGCGATCAGATAGGGCACATTATGCGCCGTTGTTTCAGGCGTATGAAACGGCAATGGAGATCTATGCATGGTGCACATGAGTTTTGACACGTGCTAGAGTAGTGGCTTCATATGTCAGTGATGGTGATGTCACATTTACTTTTATCATTCCTCCTAATTACATGTCTTTGAGCAGTGACTTCTCCACGTTCGTTGCTAGATGAGGATGCAGTTTTCCATATCACATCGTCGTGACTGGTTACCACCTTCTCTAGTGGGAGTTTTGATTGTCTACACTTAGCCAATGGTTTGGCATTTGACATTGCAGGTGCAGGAGATGTTTGTTTGTCTTTGCCCAGTGTGCATGATACACACTACGGCATGTGCGCTATGTTCCTCAGCTGAGACAGAGCTTGATCTCATTGAGAGAGTTTAGTAGACTTGATTGTTAGATACTCCTTAGAGAGCAGTTTTCCAGATGCATTGCGGTTCATTAATGATTTCCAGAAAGCCCGCATTAGGGGTATTATCCTAAACAATTAAGTACTCAGAGTCTAAAAATCTCCCATGGATTGTTTTGGGTCAGAGCAGATAATCCTTGTTGTTGATAATTCATCATGAGAGAATGATAGATGCAGAGACAGGTGTGCAAATAGTAGGCTATTGTAGAGTGGGAGTAGGTAACTTGCTCTTCTTCACCCTTTGTAATTTTTGACTTCTCAATCAATCGCAAACTATTTTGTTCAAAGAATGATAGCCATTCTAACTCTTCACTAGCCACCTGTCAAGAGAATTCACAAATGTAACAATCCATAAGACATGATTTGTGGACATTTTTTATTTTTGTTTTTAACACCTCGATTGCGTAATATAAATGAACATAATATCAACAGAATCTTTCAACCTCCACAAACAGCTGATATGTTGCCAAAGTTGCCAACTCTGGGCAAAAAGTAACATAACCACCCTCTAAGTATCTGCAAAGGCAAAAACTATTTGAATTCATAAATGCATAAAGGAATTATCCTTTTTATGTTTAACCAGTATGATATATGAGGGTACCTTAATAATCCTATCAGATCGTCATCGATCTGTACTTTCCTAGATGACAAAAATGAGCGCGCTCTCCTTCCCAGAGCAGTAAAGAATGCAAAAACTACCAGACTGCGATCAAGAACCTACAACAGGCATCATAGAGATCAGTCAATGCACATAGAGTTTCTCATATAAACTTCATCAGAAGAGTTTCATTCGTTTAAAACCAATATATATGTTTTTCAAAGAAAAAGAAAAACAATTACTCAAAAATGACTTAGGAAAGAAAGGTGGGCAAAATAGATCAGAGAAGGTTACATGAATAAACTTTTGAAAAGAACTGCATTTTAAAGGCATTCACAACAAGCACAAGATGGTGCAAAGACTTACTTCCTACATTTCAAACTCATACAGCAACACAAGACAAAAAACAATTCTTAAATTATCATATGGAACAAAGAAGATTCTACAATGTACCCATCTAAGATGAACATATACATAACCACATCGAACAAAATTTAAAATTTAACAACATGTGACCTTAACTTCGCTGCTTGTCCAAACAGAAAGGGAAAGATCATCATCTTATCATGCATAGCTTAACGACAGTGACATCCCTACTTACATTATGAATGCCCAAGTAGGAGTAGATTTGTTTAAGTTTAATTCATTATTAGACTTTGCTCTAAAGAACCAACAAACTAAGTTTCTATCACAGGAACTATGATGAACTATTGGGTCCATGCCTCCTTCAAGGCGAATGGGTTTCATTGGGGCGCCTAGAGTATGTATCCACATAGCGTCATTGCCCCAGTCATGAAGTGCTTTAATGTGCCGCAACAATGGTCGGCAAATGAGCAAAGGAAAGCCGCCCTCAACCTGGGGAAGTCGAACCACCAAACTCTCTATTGTGTACAATACATACTCACGCACAAGTTCGGTAGACACTGACTCTAAGTACCAAAGCACTAGACAACACAGATCTAGCACTTGCACAAAGACGACACAATCAGTGCACATTCACATCAAATCAATCACATAAAAATTGATTCCAAAGCTAAGACCATGATTCTTGGCAACGTATTTAGCAATCGCACATAGATCCATCCCGGACCTCGGTGATGTCGAATTAGCTAATTCTTATGTCTATAGATTCTCAAGACCGAAATGCTGCAGTCATTTCGTCTTTCATTCATGCACTCAAACAAATCACATGAGAGAGTACATGTCACAAATTGCTGACGTGTCAAAGCCCTGAAGAAGAGAGCCAACTTGCAGATGCCGGCCGAGGGGCCTAAACCCTAAGAAGAACAAGTAACAGAAGAAGAAGTCCTACCAACTTAAGGGGACCCCGTCCGATGGGGCCCCAAGTGACATAAAGGATTAAAATAAAGCAAGACCCACACACAGAGGAAAAGCTGGCAGATTTCCGACAATTACGTTGGTTGATGACGTGGCAGGTTGTACGGATTTAGGCTGTCACGTGACATCCCCTCGTTTTCAAAGTGAGGTACCGGTACCGAACTGTATGGCGTCGAGGGAGATCGCCAATAGCATCCGCAATCCTGGAAGGGACTCTTCGCCGGCCCACTCTGATGTGTGGGTCGTGCGGTACTTGAACTTCATAAAGGTCTGCAAAGCTTGCTTCTTTGGGCCGCGCCGAAAGTGACACAAAGTCTTCTGAATCTTCTTCAATGCTTCAACTTCGTCGAGAGTCATGCTTTTTTTTCTTAAGAATCTCCATGGCTGAAAATTCCTGAACCCATTTCCAACACAAAACCATGAACATACCTATTCCATGTAAAGTGAGTGGAAAAAATATTGTCTTCCTCAAAGACTGTGCATGCAATAATGTAGATGAACAAAGAGACGGAGTGCTAAACCGTTCACCACACACACGCAAACAATGAGATCGAATCTTTCTCTTACGATCTAGAGCAATCAACCGTGGCAATTCACAACGGAAATGCCTATGCTTGGTGCTCATATTTTCATGTGCTCGTTCGGAAACTGTGTCATGCCAAGGAAGAAGATGGAATGTGACTTCCTTGAATGCATACTTTTCAGATTTTCATGAACAATCCGCATACATTCGTGCTCATTCATGAGTGAAACGTGCTCAACGTACAATATGTCATGCCTAGGAAAAGGGATCACATAGAGACGCTGACTAAAATACAAGAAACGATCACGAATGAAACACTCGAACAACGCGTGCGTATCAATCATGCGAACACATAATACTTCCTGTAAGGGTTCTTGAGACCTAGGCTCGAGAGCCAAGATCGGTTCTTCCTGAAGGGGTTCTTTCTGAGGGGTGTCTTTGGACCTAGGCTCGAGAGCCAAGATCGGGTCTTTGTGATTGATCGTCTCTGCAATGAGGTTAGCTTCACTAGAGAAAGTATCAACTAACACATCATCCTTCTTGTAAACAATCACATCTTCTTTATGCAACTCATCATGCTTGTGAGAAATCACATCTTGATTATGCAAATAATCATGCTTGTCATTATCATCCAAATCATCATGCGTAGCATCATGCAATTCCTGTGTGTCATGCTTGGGAGAAGAAGAGACTGAAAGAGTCTCCTTTTCCCGATCCTTTCAATCTTGTCCTGCATATTAGCAATGAGAGAGAGGAGAGAATCCTCTCCACGAATGACAATGGGAGAATCACTTTTGGCATTGAGAGTAAAAGTGTTAGCCTCCCAATCAATGAGAGGGTTAACATCACGAAACCATCGAATGCCCAAAATCATATCACATCCTAAGAGAGGAGAGACAACAAATCTTCTAGTGAAGGCAGCTTGTTGAATTGCAAACAACACACACAAGACACTCCTGCGTGATGAGAGCGTCCATACCGGGAACAAAGCCAGAGACCTCGAGAGAGGATCTCTGACTAACTTCTAGGCGGGCTCTAGGGACTGATCACATCATGCATACTACCTGGGTCAAACAATATCACAAAACGTTGCCCCGACACCTAACCATAACATTTAATGAGAGAATCATCAATGGGAGGGTCAAGAGAAACTTGGGGCACACTCGTGTTATCATTAATTGCATTGACAGAAGCAGTGGGTTCTGTGGATTCTTTAGATTCATTCGATTCAAGCTTAGGACATGTTCTTTTTATGTGACCCTTAATGTGACAATGAAAACAACGACCTTCCTTACAATAAGTGCTTTGCTCTTCCGACGTGATGTATCCTCCTACAATTCCTTGTGCCACCTTTTCATCTGGAGTAAGCTTAGGTTTAGCAATTGTGTTAGCCTTACCCTTAGATTCATTGGAAGAATTATTTTCTGAGAGACTATTAGAAGATTGGTTGGAAGAGTTACCATTCTACCATTCTTACCGTTCTTACCGTTCTGAGGGTTTTGAGAAGTCTGCGAGGTACTTGTGGAAGTCTTGTTCTCCTTAGGCTTTCCCTTCTTGTGCTTCATCTCCTGCGCGAGAGCAATCACTACCGCCTTGTTGAGATCGATTGGATCGAGCACCTCGACATCATACTTGATATACTCATCCAATCCATAAAGGAATGCCTCTTTGCGTTCATCATCCGACTTGCGTAATTGGTTACCTAGCTGCAAAACACGATTAGAAAAAGACATAACCGGCATACCATTTTTCTTGAGAGCGTGCCAATCGTCCTTCAATCGTGCAAGGTACTGAGGTGGCATAAACCACGCCTTGAGCTTGTCTTGGAAATCAGCCCAATTGAAGGAAAGGGACGTGAATTCGTCGGCTTCCTCTAGGTGCGCAGCTAACTGTGCCTCTTGCCATGCGTGGTACCAATTAATGGCATCACCGGCAAGGTACATGGCTATCGTCAAAACTTTGCTATTTCATGTCTTCTTAGTTGTCGCAAAATAAGCATTAAATTGATGCAACCAAGAATGAATAACCGTAGCATCCATCTTACCATCATACTTACTAACAGTCAACTTCTCTGTGATCGGATGATTGGAATCCGCATCGTGGCTTGCGCCACTTGAGGAACTCCCACGATCTTTGGCTGGTTCGGACTTCGAGGAAAGTACTTGTCGAACCAACTCTTGAGTGCGTAGTTCTCTTTGAGCCTCACGCTCGACCTCCAAGGCCACTCTTTGAGCTTCACACTCGGCCTTTCTTTCTGCTTTTCTTTCGTTTCGTTCATCACGCTCGCGTTCTAAAGCAATGAGATTCGCTTCTTGTTGTGCTAACGCAATTCGATTCGCTTCTTGTTGTTTGGCCATCATGTTCATGCGAGTCTCTTCTTGTTTGGCCATCATGTCCATCATCTGCTTGAGCATTGCCTCCATAGGGTTTGGTACACTTTGTGGCGTAGATGGCGAAGGGGGAGGGTCAGAAAAATCTCTTGGTGGAGAAAATTCTTCGTCGCCTCTCTCATGCTCATCACCTGTATGCGAAGTATCCATTCCGCTTCGGGTGACGACCATGCACTATGATCTTTGGTTCTTAAGTCCAAGAGCGACTTGGGTTCTTGAGTGTCTTGGGTTCTTGGGCTCTTGAGGGTCTTGAGGTTCTTGAGATTCTTGAGGGTCTTGAGGTCCTTAAGGTTTTCTTTCGATTGCAAACCGTGTTTGAGAAGGATCTTCTCTTCACCCGAGTTCTACTCCTTTCCGTGGGCGCACCCCTTGGCAGCCTTGCGCTCACACCAAGGTTGCTTTTTCCCACCTCACGTCGATTGGCCGGCCACTAAGCGCACGGTCCGCTCTCAATGAGTGAAAAGAGACACAAGGGGAGGCTGGACAAGCCCTTCTTTCCTGGGGTTCCTGTCACTCTTCAAAAACACGATTAGGAATCAACACGCCCAAGCGAACTTGGGTTCGTGCGACCGCAACAAGGAAAAAAAAGAAATTCTTGTGATTCTTGTGGTTCTTTCCTTGAGTGATATAGAACACTGTCAAAGCTCTGATACCAATGTTAGGTGCAGCGGAATGAATGTTTGCGCTTTGCTCAAGATGAGTGCTCCAAACTGTGCTCAAGGGTTCCTTGTGTTCTTATGGAAGGTAGAGCCTTTCGTTCTTAATGAGAGAATGCTATGATCACAATCAAAGTGAATGGACGCTGTGCGTGCAAGTGAATGAGACTGAGAGAAGAGAGATAGGACACCAGAGACTGTGTAAAACCCTCCTCGGAAGGCCCCACTCTCGTCGGTGAGAGTGGTCTACTTATGATTGCACAAACTGGTACAAACGGTATGCATGAGACTGATGCAAGTCTACGCTATGTTGACGACGACGACGGGGATGACAAGGCCGACACTAGGGCTGAAATCTGCAATCTTGTATCTGCTGTCCCAAAACTCTATGGGCTGAAATCTGCTGCAGGTCCAAAAACGCTGATTTTGGGGACTGTTTTCGGTGGGTCTTTGACGCTGAAAATCTGCAGGTTTAGGGCTGAAAACTGAGGTGTCTTTAGGCTGAAAACAGAGGTTCTTACCGGGCTGAATCTACTACACTTTAGGCTGAATCTTGTTGGTCTTTATCTGCTGCTGAAATCTCTGCAGGCTGAGGTCATAATGGCTGAAAACGCTAGGCAGATGAGTTCCCAAAACGCTAGCTGTAAGGTTCTATGGCGATGGTGTCATGAGGCAAAAACGCTATCTGATGGTGCTCTGCAAAAACGCTAGGCTTGAGAGGATCTTGCGGGAGGATCTGATGCAAAAACACCAAAGGGCTGGACTTGCTAGCGATGGTGCTGATGCAAAAACGCTATGTCTGGACTCTAATCTTGCTTCTGGCGAGGATCTGCTGATGAGAAAAACGCTAGGGCAAGGGTTCTTCTCGCTTGGAGGGAATCCACCAAGGTCTTGTTGAGAAGTTGCCTGCTGAGCTTGGCTCCTGTTGCGTCTTCTGCAAAAACACCAAAGGGCTGGACTTGCTAGCGATGGTGCTGATGCAAAAATGCTATGTCTGGACTCTGATCTTGCTTCTGGCGAGGATCTGCTGATGAGAAAAACGCTAGGGCAAGGGTTCTTCTCGCTTGGAGGGAATCCACCAAGGTCTTGTTGAGAAGTTGCCTGCTGAGCTTGGCTCCTGTTGCGTCTTCTGCCAAATAGTGCTAGCTCTAGTTTGCTTATATACAAACTTAGCGAAATTGCCCTACCTACTTTCTAACGAAAGTCACTTAAATTAATAAGCGAAAAATGTCAAAATTAGGTAAAATAGGCTAAATGCACTGGAAAATTCCCCTGAAGGATTTTGATGGATTCTGATGGGAATGCTTATGATCATGGTGTGTGCAACCAGAGGATATGCATCTACACTAAGTGACTGGGCATGCACGGTCTACGAATAGACTCACAAAAGTGTCAGATCACTTCTAATCTAGACTGACTGGACTAACTGAACCCTGATCATGTTGTAGCTTGTCCACGAACACATAGGGTTGGATGTGTCACGTGACAAGGACAGCCTAGGAAGTGTTCTACCACCCTTGTGAATCTGTATGCAGGACTTGCATACCCAGACACTTTAGTGTAGTTGCATACCCTCTGATTGCACATGAGCTCAGCCAGTGTCTGCTAGGTGTAGGCACTAAGGAGTGTTCACATAGTCTAGCATCACTAACCCTGCATGTGAAGCACCTGAGTTTATTAACTTATTTATGAGTGACATTTAGCCAGCGTTATGGAAGTCATGGGTTTTTTTTTGGCATTGCCCGACCCAGCTTTATTTCCATATATAAGCTTCTCAAGCATAAGTCCGGTACCGGCAGTACAAGTACCAACGGCACCATGCCTTGGCGTTTTTCCTAGGGTACCATCAGCATTGCGTTTTTCAACCATCAGCCCTCATCGCTAGCAAACCAAGCATCGGCCCTAGTGTCTTCAACCCACAGTAGCAGATCAACATAGCAGATCCAGGCCAGTCCTAGCTTTTTGAGATTTCAGCCCAAGCATCAGATTATCACCAGCGTTTCGAGTTTTCAGCCATCCTCGACATCAGCCATCCCATAGCCTCATCGTCACTTGCACATCCCATCAATTCCCTCATCACTAGCAGACCAAGCATCAGCCCTAGTGTCTTCAACCCACAGTAACAGATCGACATAGCAGATCTAGGTCAGCCTAGCGTTTTCAGATTTCAGCCCAAGCATCAGATTATCACCAGCATTTTCAGTTTTCAGACCATCCTTGACATCCGCCATCCCATAGCCTCATCGTCAGTTGCACATCGCATCAGTTCCCCTAGCATTTTTGCATTCAAGCCTCGCAAATCAAAGAACTTTCAGCAAGATCCCATCAACATTTCAGCAACTAGGACCATTGTATCAGCATTTGTGCAATCTAAAGAAAATACCTCTCTAGCGATAGAGAGGGGGGGCCTTGGAGGGCAGTTTGGGACCCCATCCGGTGTTAGTCTTCTCTCTCTATCACTCTCAGAAACTTCACTCACAATATCATTCTCTCTTCTCTCTCTAGTCTGCACATCTCTCACATGAAGTAAAAGGAACTCTCATGCACTAAAAGGAACCTTGAGTACGTACTGAGCACTCAACCTGAGCATTCACCATAAATCACTTATGTTGCACATTACAAATGCTATCTTGTCTGTGAAACCTCTCTCAACATCCGAGATACACCTAGGATGCTGGCCTCTTATTTTTTTTTAAAAGAAGCAAAGAAGTTGCATCTGTCCGTATACTTCAGCCCATCCGTATTGCATGCCATGTCATTGCTACAGTCGTCCGTTCAGGCAACCACGCCAGCACTTTGTGAGAGCAACAGTCAGCTCATAGAATTTTTTGAAAGGACTGCTATTGCACCCAATCGCACAGCTCAGAGGGGTCAAACTAGAGCAGCCAGAGGCTCTCCGGTCCCTCAGGAATCCACAAGTGCCAGGATACCATGCCCCAAGGATACATAAGAGGGGGATCATAGAGGTCAGGGTGCGCCATCAGCAGGCCAGACAAGAGAGAGCGCATCAAGCACGCTCGAATCCCAGCCCTACCCTCCTTACCCACTTATGCATGAACTCTTACACCGCCACTTTGACTCTGGATAGAGATACATGCATATCATGGTTTTTATGAGCCCAAAAAACAAGGGCTATCTATCATCATGTAAGAGTCATCAACGAGGACTTCCAGCCAGCCCAGGTGGACCCAAGATGTTACTACACATCATCATGGCAGCTTCCAAGAAGAATCCAACTATAAGCAGCTTTCAGATTGGCATCTACAACTCTGCCACTTTTACAGATTTCCAGCTTATTCTCTATAGTCTATCAGATACATGCTTCACGTCACGATACAGAATGCAAAAATTCAAACTTAAGTATGTTAACTTGTGCTTATTCAAAAAGGTCCAAGGAACATCAAATACCAAGGGTCACATCAAAATTCAAACTTGAGTAAGTTAACTGTGCTTATTCGAAAAGGTCCAAGGAATATCAAATACCAAGGTCACGCATAGCATCTTACCTCAGATTGCGAAGAGGCTGCCAATTTTGAGCGGACCCCCTCCCTTGTCAAGGAGCTTTTCAACAATTTTCGGATTAATCCGACCCAAAAAAGGCTCTCTTTGTTGTCACTCTTGGAATCAACGTTGTGCAAAGAAGCACGCAAACCAAAGTGTTTCAAAAACTCATTTTTCAAGCCAATGCTTGAAGTGAATTCATACACATACTCAATTGATGAGAACTCCACAAGCCCGTCCATCAGATAACCAGTCTCCTCCACCAAATTGCATGAGAAGGCCAGACAAGAAAGCTTCCCAGTCCCAAGCTTCATAATTGATGCAAAAGTGCTCAACGATAGCATAAACAAACCAAACCCAACATTTTTGTTTGTTGACAATTGGGAAGCCTCACATGAATCTCTGTTCAAGAATCAGCAAATTAGAACCTCGAGAAAACTTTGTGACAGCTTGTTCATAAAAAGAAAATAGTCAATCCATGTGGATGTGGAACAAGAGACTTCATACACTGTATCCATAGCAGCAAAACGAGAACCTTCTTTCAAATTGCTCAAAAGATTATTAACAGCAACAGGGTGTTGTTGATTCCAAAGCCATGCTTCCGCAGCTGGATCCCTTGCACGTAAATGCTGTCGTATAGATTCTTCTAGTGGGTTTTGTAGCCGCAACATACTGTAAAAACTCAATGTGTGATTACATAGAAAACAGCATTGTCTTTACATTTTGCATGTTGTTGCGACATCAGGACAAACAATGGTTTGAAATGTCCAATCCTACCATTTTTGTATCATTGAACTCACAGAAGAGTTTCTGCTCTCTTGCCTTCGAGCAATATCCAGCAATGCTTCAATAAGAGCATGCACAGCAGCCTGCAGAAAAGGTTTAAAAACCCTTGTGCAATAGCCTCTTAAAGAGCAAGAATAAGCAAAAAAGGATTGGATTCGGACCTGATAAGCTATTGATTTGATCCAAGCGCTGTGATCGACACCTATCCATGCTTTTGCAAACCAGGGTCCTTTGGTGAGCGACTGTTCCTCTTCTATTGCGACATGGAACATCCGAGCTGTTTCGTGCAAGGCTTGCAACATGTCCATATCCATGGAAGTACAATCCAAAGATGCATCTAGCATTCTTCTTGTATGATCCAGCTCTGTGTTGGGTTGCATTGTACTTGGGTCATAGCATTGAAGTCCGTTTCAGATGAAGCTGATGATGATGATGCTGCAGCTTTCAACCGTCTGAGTTGCTTCTTTGAAGGCCATACTCTGTGAGAGAATGCGTTCTGTTGGTGCTTTCTGAGGACCCTTTTGACGTGAAGGCCAGAAAAGTAGCATAGAAACCACGGAGAATCTGCTGCATCTTTTCTGCAGGCATGTCCAGAGAAGGTGCCACCATGCAAAGCCATCGGAGAAGAGGAATAATGATTCTGCTAAATCTCACCGCCAAGCGGAATGCTATTCTGTACGAGGAAGATGGTGAGACTGCTGCACATACGTATACACACACACACAATTATTACACACCAGGAAGAGAATGAATTCGTTTTAGCTGCATCAAAATCCATTAATACAAACATGCCATGCTTATGTAATTCTCTCCATCGTAATCCTTTCGATAGGATCAAGGGTCCATTTCTACTATTAATTTCCCAATTTGCATCGCTGGCACACCCACCCTATCTATATTTGATATACAAGTGCATACACATATACATGTGGCACATGGGTGTACACAATATAGTGCACACACACATGTATGATTGTGTGTACACATAATAGTTCAAACCGACTTACCGTCCGGTCTATTCGACTTTACCACCTTCGTGTACACAATATAGGCACACACACATGTATGTGTGTACACACAATCGTCCAAACCGACTTATCGTCCAATATATTCCACTTTGCCACCTTCGTGATGGTTTATGGATAGATAGACAACATACACATATGCGTATGGCACATGGGTGTACACAATATAGTGCCCACACACAAGTATGAGTGTGTACACACAATAGCTCAAACCGACTTACCATCCAGTCTATTCCACTTTGCCACCTTCGTGATGGTTTGTGGATAGATAGGGATAAACAGCACATTTGCATGAAGCTATACATGCAACACATCCCAAAACAACTCCTAACACTTCTCTACTTCCCTAGTTTTAAGTGCACTTTGCTTCACACACAGATCACTATTAATGTGTTTAAATGTTACGCTTTCAATTTTGAATTTTAATAACTCTCATGTAATTAAGTTTCTTTTGTCCAAGCTGATTACAACTTAATTTCTCATGCAGTTTATACATATGAGTTGCTTGAAGCATTTCAAGGGAGATGGGATGTCAAAGGTTAAAATCTTGAGAAACCTATTGCGATTGGACCAAGGGTTCTATTTTTAGACTGCTAAAAAGATGTTATTTCAATTGGATCATCTTCATCACCATAGGGATAATGCTTGTATCAAGAGGAGAAAAATAGCAAAGACCCAATTCACTCTTAGATAAGCAAACCTATGTTGCATTCACGTTGTGTGTGTAGGAGGAATTCAATAATCAAAGCACAAAGATGACAATCATCTACTAATAACCAAAGAATGCCAAGAAAAATCCCAATTTATCATGTGAAAATGTGGGCAAAGTACAATCAAAGAAAAACCATCCTCAATATTCCATTTGCATGTAAGATATGGCAAGTCCTTCAAATGTGTGTGTGTGTGTGTGTGTGTGTGTGTGTGTGTGTGTGTGTGGTGTGTGTTGGAGAGAGAGAGAGAGAGAGATTCCTATTATGTTTATCTAATTATCTATGCTTGAGATGTGCTCGAGATGTGACAAAACAAAGTTGATGTTTACCAACGTCACTAGTGAAGCTCCTATCCTTTCACTCTATCACGCTCCCATATGGCTATCATAAAATCTAATTTCTTACCAACCCAAATGATTTTCTCATATTAAACTGATCATTTAATGTGGGAGAATAAACGGGAACAAGGGTTAGAATATAGACATGCGCTTATGGATCTGTCTCAACACGGGGCCAAGGTAAAGGGGTCCAAATGAGAGATGGTATGTCAAAGGGTAATGCTACCTAATGGAGCTTAAAGACCTTAGGGTTAACTTCATTAAAGACCTCCAAAGGTTAGTGTTAAAGTCCTTAGACCTTAGGCAAGCTAGGGTTGTGCTTGAGGTGGAACATGGCCCAAGCTTGAGGCGTTGACTAAGGTGCTTGAGGTGCTTCATGACTAAGGTGCTAGAGGGAATTAAAGTGTTCCAAAAAGTCAAGCATGAGCCTACAAAGGAGGGGGCAATCCCAAAGAGTATGGGTGTGTGTTGACTAACTCCTTCTTCACCCCAGGGACACCCCTTGCTCAAAGAGGCAAATAGGACACATGTCAAGCCCCTAGCCAGGTTGCCCTCATAGTGTACCTAAAGCCTATCGGTTGGCCTCTCAAAGCGTCAAATGATAATTTAGCTAGTTTTAATTAATTGAGTATGCATTTATCAAGTCCTCTCTCTCAAAGGGGAAAGGAGGGACACTTGTCCAAGGCTAGAATGCTTGCTTGATATGCACTCTGCATGTGATTGGCTAGGCTTGAAGGGGTCCAATGAGCTTCCACCAAGAGCTAGAAGGGGGGGTCAATCAAAGCAAGGAAGGGGCTAGCTTGGGGTGTATACCCTCCCACACACACACATACTCTCTCTCTCTCTCTCTCTCTCTCTCTCTCTCTCTCTCTCTCTCTCTCTCTCTCATTGTGTGAGGTCCAAAGTTCAAGAGCTCCATCTCCTTCTCCAAGCTTGTTGAGAAGTTGAGAGCCTACACCAACACTCTTGGCTATGGAATGCAAATCCAACCAAGAGCCATGCTCAATGCTTAAGCTTGCAATCTTCTTCATCATGATTACTATGCTATTATGCTATGCTAATCAAGAAGAGTGATGATGAGTGAGGAACTATCTCTTTCTCATATAATACTTCTTCTTCCTCTTCCCTATCCTCATTCCCTGCTAGCTCTCTCCACCTTTGAAGGTGTTTGAGGCCTTGGGACTGAGGCCGGGGATGGTTAATGATTTTACAAAGTTTATGTTATGCTCGTGATGCATGAAGCTTTCCATCTTCATTGCATCATGTAGGTCACAAGGAACACAAAGATTGTATTGTACCAAGTCTCTCTTGATGGGAGAATCTATAATACAAAAGCCTATTGGAGGGGGGACACCAGCTCCACTAAATCCGGTCCTCAACTATTGTCAAGTTCTCTAAACTCTCTCTCTTGAAAAAGTATTGTTCATTGATGTGTATTTGTCTTTTTATGTCATTACTAAGGTGATTTGTGCCCAATAAGTAATGCCAATGATGATGACTATGACTACATAATGGACTAAGGGGGAGTTTCCTACTCGGAAATAAACCGCAATGTTTATCCCCAATATTTTAATCATTAACTATAAAGTCATGGAAAGTTTTTACAAATTTTTATTTTAAGGATGTAGTTTGGGTTCGTTGAAAGTATAAAAAATAAATGTCAATGCTTATTTTGCTAGTGTGTCTAGGTAAGCTATTAGAAAATAGAGGAGCCCTAAGGCCTTAAGGGCCTAACATTGCATGAATGAAACATGAAGTATGAAGGGTGCCTAACACTCATTTGTTGTTGTGAGAGCTCTCTTATGTGTGGCTACCCTCTTGTGAGAGAGGAGATGGTTATGGTCTTGAGCTTCCATATCCTTGGTCACTCATGCAATGCTCAACTTTGAACTCTAATGTCTCTCCTATTTTTAGTGGTGTTCAAGTTCTTTGCTGCTTTAAGATTCATGAGCTTAGATGGCTAGACTTGTTTGAGAAATCTTTTAGTTAAGCGCCCATGTGTGATGGCAATATTGGGCTAGAAGACCTCTCAAATCTCTCTCTCTCTCTCTCTCTCTCTCTCTCTCTCTCTCTCTCACACACACACACACACACACACACACACACACACCACACATGTCCCCTCTTTCTGCAAATAAACATAGTTGAGGCCTTCATATGCATGCACATTAGTTGAACAAGGAACTTTGTTTTACTTTCTAAGAAAACATATGCTTGTTTGCAAACACTACACCACTCAAAAAAAAATATGTTTGAAGTACGATGTGGTAAAAGCTAGCTTTGTGCTTGGCACACTTGCAAACCATGAGTACTTCCTAGTTTAGAAGCAAACATATTGGTTAGCCATTGTTTTCTAGATGAGCCAATTGAGAAAGTGTAAAACCCTATATATTGTTTAAGGAAGTGATAGAAGCCACACTACACAACAACAAGTAGGTAAGAAGTGAAGTCTTTTGAAGAATCATAGTAGTGCATGGGAGTGCAGTTAAAGTGTGGGAAAGGCCATTCACAAGGTGAAGATGCTGACGTAGCTAGGGATAACTGCAAGGCTTGAACACTATGGTAAGAATGCCAAGAAACCTGACAAAATTTTGGTAGAACTTCCTTTGTAACACGAGCAAACTCTCAAACCAAAGTAGTGCTCAAAATGCTAATTAAGAAACGCATAGATAGAGTCGTGGGAAAAATCAAATAAAGCCTTCTCTATATATGAAGGTAAAACTCAACCCAAATAATGCATAGAATAGACCATAAAGTGACAAGAAGATATTTTGCACATAGAACAAGTCAAAAATTCACCCAACAACATTTAACTTGGCATCAATTGCACCTTTCCCTCTCTATACATAGCCAATGGTGAGGATACGAAAATAGGGAAACTCTAGTAACCTTATCACCAAAGGTATCTCAACATCTGAGAATATCCTAGTGCAAAGAAAACCTCACCAAACAACCCTTTAAGCGGCTAAGCAAACACTAATATAGCCTAGTCTAAAAAAGGACTATCTATTAAACCGAGTGTTAGAAATGGCTAGGACTACCAGAAATGCCAAAAGATGGCTTTACACAATGTATAATAGGCAATATTTGCAACTTAACATATATGAGTAAAACCATGCACAAATAGGTGCCAAAAATTGATGCAAGTAGTAGGCCAGATCTTTGCAGGGATCTCGCTCTCAAAAGAGCTCAATGGCACTCTAAATGCTCATAAAAAAATGCATCTATCAATGCATAATATCCCACATTGCAACTGTATAAAAGAATATACCAGAAGTGCCTGTGAAACTCCTTGTATCTATATCTAGCACAAAAGTTGCTACCTGTATCTGTTTGAAGCCTGGAGATGAGTACATCCATTAAACATGACCACAATAGGCATACACAAGTTTGATATGAAATCAAAAGCCAAGAAAACCACTCTATGGTGAGCATTAATTCATGTCAATGTGTTTGGTCACAAAAGAAAATGCATGCAGGCTCAAAAGCCCCCCTGAAGGCCTGTGAGTAGAAGCTCTCGAGAGGCATGTACCTGTACTTGTGAACTCGTTAGAATACCTATTAAGTAGACATGGCTATGCTAACAATCAATGAAAATCAATCTCTGAAAGTAGGTGGCCCAAAAGGTAGACCAGGTTGGGCCATTGAGTCGATGTGATGCCAAAGACAGTGTGAGCCAATGCCATCTTTCACTGTTAGATGAAAGTGTCGAGGCTCGATGCTAAAATGTCGGTCTCACCGATGCTCAAAGTTGTTGAGATGCAAAGAGAAGATATCTCTATTGATGTTGCTAGGCTCGTCAATTCTCAATGAAGCCAATGTAGAGAGATCATGACTGTGTGTGTGTGTGTGTGTGTGTGTGTGAGTGAGAGAGAGAGAGAGAGAGAGAGAGAGAGAGGATATAGGAACCCAATGACAGTATAAACTCAAAGCCAAATCTTTGCCTCAAAGCGACCTATATGCCGAGGAAATGCTACATGTAGTAATTGAGGTTGAGTAGATGCCAAAGATGTCGGATCGCACTGAATCTTCTCTTAAAGGCATAGGTTGAATCCTCCATGGGAGAGTGTGATGATGGCCACTGATGTCCAAGATCTCGTGAATCCCTTATGTGTGTGTGTAGCGGTTCTAAATAAATACATATATGCAAAAGAACAGAAATTGTTCATAGACAAGAAATTCTAGGTAAATACAATGGAATTGTACAATAATTCATTTGTTGTTGAAAATAAATTTTGTACAAGGTAGTGAAGAGAACAAAGTATAACAAGGGAAAAAGTAATCCCCAATTTAGAAGTGATGCTTCTTTAAGGTAAAAGATAATCCTCATGTCATCAACCACGTTGAACAATATGTTTTAATCAAATAAGGTAGCCCTCAGCTGCACCCATAGTAAATAAGAAAATGCTCAGTTAGCAATTGTTACTGTGTACTGGTGATGCATGGGCATCCCAGTTGTTATCCATGTCCCAATGAAAAAAACAATTGTATATACTAATGTATTTGTAATTTGATACAAAGAATAAGAGAAATTCTTTTGTTAAGTTCTTATTGTACGAAAGTTTTTGGTATTTCGCAAAAAAAATATTTAAAAGATGAGATTCCCATAGTAAATGCTCCCATTTAACAAAGTATTTCCTGATTTTTTAATACAATCCAGAGCCTATTTTAAGTTTCAGAGGTTCTTTCAAACAAAAAATGTTCAAACCACTATCAAAAATCAATCTTAATCAGTATTGGGAGAATTTTCCTCATATGATCAAGCATAATTTCACTCAAGACAAAACATCTTATAGTAGGCATCAGTTTTTTACAACTAAGCAATTTCACCACATCTCAAGAAATGTTAATCGCCGGTAACATATGAACCATGCCAAACTTAGATTTTATTTTACTAATAGAGCTTAAATGTTTATATTAGCATTATAGAGAAAGCAAAGCTATAGAAAATTAACTTTCTAAGGTTAAGTCCTTAAAGAAAAGCCGACACTATAATGTTCATGTTCCTGAAACCAGAGAAATGACCCGAGGAGTCACAACCCGTATGTCTGGAATTTGCAATATTCCTTTTAAGATTTGCGAGCAAATTCAATCATATTAACTGCCATCATAAAAAAATACCGTTGTCTCTTAGTTTATGTCATGTCCGACATATATTAAACCTAGTCTGTTACAAAATCCATTTTATTCCATGTTACCATATAATACACATTCCTTCCATCATCAAATATACCGTTGTCTCTTAGTTTATGTCATGTCCGACATACATTTAACCCTGCCTGTTATAATCCATTTTATTCCATGTTACCATAAAAACAAGAAAGTGACAGTTTTAATCTTTTTGGTAAGGAAAAATAAATATATATGTATTGAAAGTGTAAGCTGCCATGCTAAAATTCTCAAATACAACCAGCTTGGCATGTCTAAGCATTTAAGAAAAAGCATTACCCAGAACCAACACAAAAGTAAGCAGAGAAAAGTTAAAGTAAGGCTAAAAATCCGGGACCAGCAAAAGCAAAGTTGACGAAATCTCTTACACTAGAGAGAACCTATTAAACCATCAACCCATATATTGTATCTAACACTAGCTGGAGAAACCAGTTTAAAAATTCCTTGTAGCCGCATCAAGCAGGTAAGCGATCATCCTCCTACATACAAAAAAGAGCAAATACTAGCAAGCTTAGAAGAGTAAAACTTAGATTATTGTATAGCGGAGGGCCCAAACTATAACTAGGCAAGCAGTAACCAGTCAACAAACCATGCGGGTGGTGAGCCACAAAAAACTGTCAGCAATCTTACAGGTAGGTGTATGTAAGAAGGTAAAAGAGATCAAGTACAAATGTAAAAAATACTACATCATTAGGGTAAGTGATGCTATTCAACCTTTACAAATCTTTTCAAGATAAGGCAGCTCCTCAGAAACCAGTACTCATTATGACAGAGAGCTTACTATAATCTCAGAAAATTTAGTGAAACAGACCCGGAACTGAGCCACATTCGATCTAATGTCTGTCCAATTAGCCAGAGTAAACCATACCAAGATTTTACTAATTACCCAAGTAATTTCACAGTCATATAAAACCAGCCCGGCACAATCTAGAAGGCCATGAAGTTTTTATACCCTTCCGAAACTTTTCAAAATCTTGCAGTACCTCAGTAGCCAGAACATAATCAATATTGAGTAACTATTTTACAGAGATCATCAACAACAAACCACATAGAGTCACGACCTCCAATCTATCATAAAAACTATCCAATGAGTAGTAGTTAAAACCACAAAGCAAGCTATCTTACTTAAGTTTATCCCATTAATCATAATAAACTTAACTAAATCCGCTCAGCCTCATCTTAAAAGCAAGCCGAGTGACAACCATTTTCAGAAATAGAGCACCTGTAAACTCGAAGGAGATGACAACTCCACCACCGCATTCTCTTTAATTTTAGGCATGTTGCAGTCCCACAGTTAATAGTTCAGAACACACAGTCACATAACAACTGCTAAGTGAGTCTAGTACTCACCTGATCACCATCAGTGTGGGTTTTATAGACGATGTAGTCCAGCTGTAGGTGATAAGACCCGACAGTAGCCAGCTATCCCCACAATCCTGGTATTGCTTACAGCCCGAGTCTCCAGGGATTGTAATAACGCAAGATCCGTGAGTCGTAAGCGTAGTAGCCGCTAGTCAGTGTAACTCCTTTCCTAAACAGAAGGTAGCGTGCGACAAAGCATACAAATGGACAGGGTTATGTATGTAGGTGATAGTAAGAAACACGCTATACAGGAGATACAAAAGGTAAGTTAGGGTTAATAGGCAACAAAGACTTCACTAGTTTGAATAATATCAAAAAAATGAATCCCATCATCATTTACTACTAGTGAAGAAAATAAGAGTAATAGTAAGTGAGTGGCAGTAGCTAGTTTAGACTTTTTAGACTAAAGCCGAACAAGCCTCAAAAAACTTCTATGTCACATCTGAAAGTCTTGCCATAAAAAGGGCATTCTATGTCACATCTGTGAGAAGTATGGTCATATGAAGGAAGATGGTTATGTATGGAAATGTGAGAAAGGCAAAAGCAAAAGTAGTGACAATGATGCAAAACAGGAAAAGAGTAAAAGTTCACTAAAGATCCAAGAGATCAATTTGGTCCTTGATTGTGATGATGCACAAGACATTAATTTGCTTAAATATTTCAGCCCTTTCCTCATCAAGTACATCATGTACATCTGCATCAGTAATAGGCTGATCTGTAACATTTTTAGAAACCCCCATAGGCTGTACATTTGCCTCATTGGAATTTACATTCGTATTTCCACCACTGAGAAGAGGCAAAAAAGTGTCATAAATGTCTTGTGAGCTTACATTACTGTCTCTAGTACATGACAACAAGGTCTGAACAGAATCTTCCACAAACACTACATCCCGTGAAACCAGGATACGCTTTATTTGCGGATGATACAACCTGTAACCTTTGCTTTCAGCACTATAACCAACAAAAAGACATGTGACATGCTTATCATCCAATTTTCTGCACTGTGTTTGTGGCACCAAAGCATATGCCAAATAGCCAAATACATACGTGTGCTCAATAGAAGGCTTTCTATCATGCCATGCTTCATATGGAGTAATAGACTGCAAAGCTTTCGTAGGACACCTGTTTAGTACATAAGTGGCACACATGATGGCCTCAAGCCAAAAAGAATGCAGCAAAGCTTGACTTTTGACCATACATCGTGCCATTTCCGTAAATGACTTGTTTTTCCTCTCAACAACACCATTTTGCTGAGGTGTATAAGGCACTGTACATTGGTGTTTTATCCCACAACTAGCCAGAAATGCATTAAATTCATGAGACATATACTCCCCCCCTTGATCGGAACAGTGCCCATAGTACATTCCGAGACATTTTCAGCCATAGCCAGAATTGTTTGAAGCACATAAAAACTTCAAACTTCGCTTTAAGCGGAAATACCCATGCATGCCTGGAGTAATCATCAATGAAAGTCATGAAGTACAAGTAATTGCCCCAAGGACGGAGTTTGCATGGGCCACAAACATCACTATGCACAAGCTGCAACTTGCATGTGGCCCTAACCGAACCATCCTTCGAAAACTTAGAACGTTGCATTTTACCCAAAATACAGCCTTCACAAACATGTTTGATAGGTTCTGCAAGAGACGCAAAGAAGCAACGATATCAGATTTCTGCAAACGCAGCAAACTGGTAAAATTCAGATGCCCAAGATGTGCATGCCAAAGTTTTTCATTTGAAATAGCCCTTGAATCTGCAACTGCATTTGCAAAATTTTGTCCACACTTGTCATACAAAGTGAGCTTATACAGCCCACGGCACAAAAGGCCAGATGCAACAATTTCATCACCAAAACTGAGATCATGAACTCTACATTGTCATCCACAAATTTGACTACAAGTCTAAGTCTAGCAAGTGTGAAGACAGACAAAAGATTCTTCTTGATCCCAGGTACATAAAGTGAATCAACAAGTGTGAAAGAACTGCCATTAGCAGCAGTAAGCACAATCTTTTCAACTCCCTGAACCGGATAAGAGGCATTGTTGGCACAAGTGATTGAATTCCCATGAGGGACAGACTCAAGAGAGGTGAACAATTCACGATGTGAGGTAATGTGCTCTGTAGCACCACTGTCAAAATACCACACATGTGAATCTACAGCAACTGACAAGCATGCATCATGGACAACAGGATTGTAAGTGCACTCTACGCTAAAATCCCATTCTGCATCAACATCAGCTTCACAGTCTCCTTTCATAGAAGACTCAACAATGGCTGCATTTGTAATGGAACCAGCATTTGCAGTGGAACCACCCTCTTTCTTATTAGCCTCTTTGGACTTCAACGTAGGACACTGCTTGATCAAGTGATCATTAGTTTTACAATAATGGCAACGCATCTTCTTTTTGCCCTTATCACCAGAATTGCTAGACGAAGTGCTGCCAACAGAAGCATTGGGAACTGAAGTTTTGCCACTTGCAGCAAAACCATAAGAAGTGGCTGCGTTGCTGTTACCACCCTTTCTTTGAGAAGCAATAAAAGCCTGTTCAATTGCATGCTATCTAGTCCTATTTTTTTTGGAAAGCGACTCTTGCAACAACAATGTGCTTAATGCATCAAACTTGACAACTTCAGGATTTCCTTGGGTCATAAGTCTCCAAGTACTAGCAAAAGTCTGATAAGAATCTGGTAAGGCATCAAGAACAGTCTGCACAAGGGAACTATCTGAAATGACTTCACCTGCAGAAATAAGTTGCTCATTGATATCCTTGACACCAACAAGGAAAGTGTCCATATCATCTTCCTCACGCATAATCTTCGATTCCAGCTCTTTACGTAGCAAAGCAATTTTAGCCTCATTGCGGCTTGCATAAAGACCTGCTAGAATACCCCAAGTTTGTTTTGCAGATTTTGCTGAATGAATATGAGGAACAATGGTGCGCTTCATAGAAAATGCAAACAATGCATGAGCCTGCGCATCCTTTACATCTCACCGAGATTGTTCTGCGTAGGAAAACAACTCTAATAGCAGTAATTTTTGCAGCAAGACCTGCGACATTCTCAACATCACCTGCATCCTCAGAACCAGGACGTACATCAATGCCCTGCATAATATTCCAGACGCCCTTTGACACAAGAACATGTTGCATCATGTAAGACCACATAGGGTAATTGTCCCATCAACCTATCCTCAGCAGCAAACATCTTGAACACATCTGTGTTGTTGTCAGCCATGGTAAATGCTGCACCTGATGTGAAAACTACCCGTAAAGAGGAGAAACAAAGTGGGAACAACACGTGCTATATAGCACAAACGTAGAAGAATGTAAGGCACATGTTATGAAGAAAACGACACTAACAAAATTCTGCACAAAATGACAAAATTACCTATGCAGACCTGCGTAGTGGAAACGGAGGCCCAATGAGCCCGAATCAAAATATGAGCAGAACTGTGCTCTATGGAGGGGGGGAAATATTTTGTTGGACCTGCGGACCAAGTGGATCTAGATCCTGTATGGATGTCAAAAGTATTGGGTATGAATAAAGGCAGCCTTGACTTTCTCGCGTCTCCTAGATCTATTTCCAATTGAATCTGGGGACTTGCCGCATTAAAACTGCCTCCAGTCTTTCCTGAGGTGGAACTAACGAGACGAAGCAAATGGACCAGTCACACCGGGTAATTCATTACCTCTGCTCATATCCCATCCCTGCGGTGCGGGATCCCTAACGGGAAAGAAAAAAAAAAAGAAGAAAGAACTTTGTCCATTACCCATATCTGCTTTCTTGCACCTGCTTCGCCTTCTCCAACTACGCCAGGTTTTCCAGATTGATTCGAATTGGATAGGGAAAGCA
>NW_028221825.1:45000-49921 GCF_014529385.1 Adiantum capillus-veneris
TCCTTCCGGACTGGATTCGTAGACTCGAACTAGTGAGTTATTCCCTAATCTATGCGTATCCCCTCCACTCTCAGAGATTGATATCCTGGTGTCCCAGGCGTAGAGGAACCACACCGATCCATCTCGAACTCGGTGGTGAAACTCTACCGCGGTAACAATACTGCAGGGGGGGCCCTGCGGAAAAATAGCTCGACGCCAGGATAAAATAGAAATAAAAAAAAAAAAAGCGGGATGCCCTTTGTTCTCGCGGGATTTGTCTCCATGATATGCGGAACTACATTTAGCGATCTAGCACATCCCTCGACTCCTTATCGACTCGGTGAGGGAAAAACAATCCAATGAAAGAGAGTCCTGAGCTTACGCGGCTCTCCCGACGGGATAGGTGGGATGGGGGGGGGGGATAAAACAATTTAATTCTAGTCCGATCCAAGTGGATCCCGGAGCGGATCCAGTAGAGGTGGGGCCTGTAGCTCAGGGGATTAGAGCACGTGGCTACGAACCACGGTGTCGGGGGTTCGAATCCCTCCTCGCCCGCAACCCTTCATCCTCGAAGGAAATCTCCCTCCCATCTTGCCTGGGTTTGGGTTGGTACCCTGCATTTTCTCTCGGGAGTAGTCGGCGTGGAGAATAAGCCGAATCCAACATAGCTCCATTTCGATTGGAGATGGAGCATCTTATTTACCTACTGCTTAAGGAATTAATGAAACCATTTCTTATAAAAAAGAAAAAGGATGGCGGAAACTTCGAGTATCTGGTTAGGGGTGTCTAACCAGATACTCGGTCGGTTTAGGAATGGGATTTTGAGTCTCATTTAAAGGATTTTGAGTCCTTTGGAAACAGGGAAAGAATGGGTTTTCAAAATCCCATCCCCTGCCTGTTTGGGGAAATACTAGGATTTTTGGTCCATCTTATTCACATTCAAATCTTTTTTTTTTTTTAAGAGACGAATCACGTCCGTGTATCAGTCTAAGCCGCCACTTCCTACCCCTCCTTCTTCTCTATCCCGTAAGACTATTCTTTGAGTACCGCATTGGGGCGAGACCCAATATCTTCTTTGCCGCCCCACCCTTGGTTTGGAGAGGGGAAAATAGAAAAGGTGGGACTTACGACCTTACCTATCTATGGAAACTCCATAGAATGATAAGAGAGACTCTTAGTAGTCAACAATCCCAGGATTTACATTCCATTTTTACGGATTGGTACTAGGGAATATTAAATTTCCCAAGGATTTCCTTTTCTTTTGATAGATTTAGCTTCGGGGGACACCGAAGCAACAGGACCCACCCGCATCTCGATACGAAGATCGGTTTCGTCGCCACTTAGTTCGGAGGGGCAAGGAGATTGACCAAATCAAACTTTCCCGCCCGGGTTCTTTTTGCTTTCTCTTGGTGGAAAGCAAGGGGTCGGGAGACTTATTCCGGAAATGCAAGACGACTTTTGTTCCGGACGCCTTGCGAGGATTCGAACCTCCGTCCGTATTACGCATCACTCAATTTTGTGTCTGGTGTGCCTACCCTCGTTTCGAAGCAAAGGAACGTGAGGGAGTTCTGTGAACCGATTCAATTGTACCAATATCTCTCTAGTCCTGTCAACTCCTAAACCGGATTTTCATTCCTTTTTTGCTGGATTTAATAACTGCTAACTGGGAGACTCCACTAAGATTGAAACGAAATCCACAAACCTTTTTAATTATTCATCGATTCCCCGGGTAGTGGTAAGGTTCCAGTTCATACTGACTATGGCCAAGGGTTCAAATCTAGTCCCGCCCGCGATCAATCATCTCTCAATGTTTGATTCCTTCCTCGTACAGAGGCCTCTTTTTCTCATGACCTGACAAGCCCACGCTTGTCTCACAGGCAAGTCTTTTCACCAATATTGAGAAAATGATGCCATATGAATACACAAAAAAAGGGGGGGTATTCCCCCTTCGCCTAAATACTCGGCTGGATGTAACGGCGTGGGTTGTTACTGCGCAACTCCAACTGTGCACTGCGCGGAAATACTTCTATCTTCTCCGGAATAGACGAGGGATCATTTTCCTAGCAAGTGATTCTGGGTGCAAGAAGACAAGCTAGATATGAGAATGCCAGGATCAATTACCGAAGAAGATAGAACTATTTCGTAAATTGCACAGACGAACTAGTTGGGATAGCCGAACCAGCTTTTAATTCATTTGAGGAAAAAAAAAAAAAAGAAGAAAGAAAGAGGGAAAAGAAGAGAGAAAAGAAAGAAAAGGAGGTTTCGTACTATAATTTGAAGTGGGTCTAAAAGAAGGTATTCCGTGTGATCTCGATAATAGGATCTATGAATATACCCGATAGGGTTGATGCTAGCGCACGAATGATCATAGCTATTTCAAGAGAATTTTTCGAAATCGAAATTGATAGAGAAACTAATGAATTTTGTCTAGAATTTAGGGGTGTATCGCTCCTCCCACTCTTCCCGGTGAACATTGATTTAATTATTTTTAGATAGTAATAGATGGAAATGACACTTGTGACGAGCGCCACCGGAACTGATGAGTACAAACCAGCTTTCCATCCATGCCAAAAGAGATAGAGTTTACCAAAAAAACCGGATGGTGGAGGCATACCCCCTAGGGATGGTGAACGTAAAACCGAAGAAAATGTTAGAACAGGATCCTTCATGTATAATCCCGCATAATCCCTGATATTATCAGTTCCGGTTCGTAAACCAAATGGGGTGATACGAGCAAAAGTTCCCAAATTCATGAGTATATAGATAAACGTATAAGTTATCATACTTGCGTAACCGTTCCCTGAGTCTGCAGAAAGTACCCCAATCATGATATATCCAATTTGGCTTATAGAAGGATAAGCTAGCATACGTTTTACGCTTCTCTGAGTAACGGCAATTAAATTTCCCAATATCATGCTAAAGGTAGCTAATAATCCCACCGCGACATGCCACTCATTAGAGAAGTATGGGAAAATTAGACCGAAGAGTCTTGTAAATGAAGCTGGAGCTGCTACTTTGGAGGTAACGGAGAAAAAAGCAACGACTGGTGTAGGGGAGTCAGAGTCGAAAAGAAGATTTTCGATCTTTTCGCTCATTCAGAACCGTGCGTGAGATTCTCACCTCACACGGCTCCTGGTTCGGAGGGGAGTCATAACTGGTATTGCTCCCAGAACCTTCCTCGTGTATGTCTCAAATCCATTTTTCCTCAAAAAATCCAGAATCACTCGATGCAAAGAATAGTTGTTAACTTCTCGAGGAATCCCTCATCATTTGTTTTCATCTCCCGCCAAGGGTTTCGTCTCAAATTCCTTCTTGGTTATTTGTCCTTTTCCCTTTTGCAACGAAATCCTTTCAACAACTATTGGTTGATAGGCACATGCAACAGGCGGAAGAGACAAATTGCGACTTTCTCCGTTCCCGCCAAAAAAAGACAAAAACCTATCTTAGGGTAAATTTTCAGATCAACGTTTGTTGAAAACAAAAAAAAGGCTAAATCCCGCCACGTCAGGAATAGTAGGGGACTTTTAAAAATAAAAAAAAAAAAAAAATAAAGGCATTGTATGAATTTTAATTTGACATTTATTTGAAAAGAATCTACCCCTGATGAACGAACTTCGCAGAAAAAAGAAGTCTATTTGATACATACGGAGGAATATAAATTGGGCCACCGATTTATCAAAATCCGCGAACTAGCTCCGTTTTGCTACACGATATTTGTCAAACTATTAGGATTTATGATGTAGCAGGAGCCAATTGTTCACACAATAACCAAATTTGGGGAATTGATAGATGTTCCCGCATGCTCGCGGGATGCAGAGGGAGTTAATTTGTTAATTTTTAGTTACCTATAACAAATATAGAACTTCCGGATCTGAACGAATCACGCTCCTTCATATACATCAGGTGTCCACTGGTGAAATGGAAAGAGAGACAATTTGAATGCTGTTCCGGCTGTAGTAAACGCAGCAGATAGATAAATTATAGAACCATATCGATTGAATATAATTCCGTCAACTATTTTGTCAAGCTGAAGCTGTCCGCCGGAAGGTCCATATAACGAAAGAGAAACCATATAATAGGGGGGAGGAACTCGCTCCACTCATCGACAGGAATTTCGTAGTTGCTTCATTCGATCTCATGTCCCGTTTGGTATATCCAGATAAAAAGCAGGAAGATAAGGCTAAGAATTCCAGGGACACGTAAATAGTTACCAAATCATTTGCACAACTGAGAACCATACCCCCCAAACCTGCAGCTAATTTAAACAATAAAAATTCAGCTAAAGACATTTTTGAACAAAGTATATAATCAACCGACGAAGAAATAGATAATGACGAGCAAATGAGTAAAAAAAATCTGAAAATATTCCCAAAATCTCTGGCGTGAGAACGTTCATAAGCGGTAAAAAATCCCCACTGCCATAACAAGATAACTGCACTAGCTAAAAGGGTTACCATGGAGATTTTGTAAAGCAAAAATGTGTTTTTTTCCTTTACTCAATAAGTCAATTACAACTACTGCGGCTAAGCCTAGAATCAAGATAATTTCTGGTAAAATTGTCAATTTGGCGGAGGTATAAGTTAATTTTGCTAAAAATAAGTTAATATCATTCGTGATAAAAATCGAAGTAATATTTGACGTTGGATTTTTTTTTTCTCTTTCCTTCCCCATCTTTTTCTCTTGGGAAGTAATTAAAAAACAAGTTGGATACTTACATATCTACGTACTCATTCGTAGAAACGAAAGCAATGGAATAAAATTTCTAACTAATGAATTTATTTGGCAGCAATTTTAAAAATTTGCAACAAGTAGCAATTCCTAAATCTCTCAGAGCCCGATATCTAATACGGTGAATTGTACTAAGACAGACCGTATCGAAGATGAACGCCAAACCCTCCGACTACTAGACAATTCAAACTTTCTAGATGCCAGAATTTGATTG
>NW_028221826.1:0-31251 GCF_014529385.1 Adiantum capillus-veneris
ATTGTTTGCTATGTTGTTGGCCAAGATACTGTATCCACAAGTCCATATCAACCTTTGTCAAATACTCTCGCATAATGTACTCCAACAGACTGCCAAGCTGAAATCTCAAACTATTTTCAAGGCATGGTATGTTTGGCAATTCCTGTATTGGGCTACTGCTACAGATGTTAATGATCAGGTAAAGCAGGCTTGGAGTGAGCAGCCCATTTCTGAACCAAAGAAAATTGAATTGTCCTCAGACGACGACGACATCAGAACCAGACAATGGATTTTTTAGTTCCACACCAGAACCAGATGATGGACTTTTCAGTCTCACATCAGAATCAGACCGGAATTTTTCAAAAATTTTGGAATCTTGCCAAAATTCAAGAAAGAAGGGAAGGATGTAGACGGCTGGATAATCACCATGTGGGAACGTGTCACCATGTGGGAACGTGTTCTTAGAATATGGGCAGCAAATTACTTAGTAATTACTAGAGTAATTACTACAGCAAACCCGAAGTGTATAAATAGGGCCCATTCATCATTATCGGGTTGGCAATTGTTATCACTTGTATTAGCGCTTTGGGCTATAATTGTAATTGAGCATGAGTGGAAGTGTTGTTGGCTATACTTTCTCTCTGAATCATATTTGCTATAATCTTGATCTGTAATCTCAATCATGGTATATATTTCAGTGATACTTACTTCTCGACCAGTCTTCTGAATCTGAATCTGAATCTAAACCTTATTCCAGTCTATAAATCTGATTCTTATTTTAGTATCCACATTTCAGTCTAGTCTCTGATTTCTGTCTAGTCTGCTGTCTAAAATCTTCCCACACTAGTAGTTGAAATCCTTCAACAGTGGAATTAGCTATCTCAAGAGATCAGCTCCAATTCAACCTTGGACAATGGACTAGAAGCTCTCAGGCCAGCACCTCTGCAAGATGCCTTGCTAAGGTCCAAACCGTTAGCTAAAGAGATTCAGAGGACTACCCAAGATAGTCAATACTATTTTTCAAAGAGGGCCAGGCTAGACAACTGGAGTAATAGACCAATCAACCCTGCATACGACCATCATCCGGTAGTGGCTACTACAACAGCTATCAAGTTTCCCAATATAAGATGTTTTGAGTGCCAGGAGTATGGACATTACAAAAGCGGATATCCAAAAAGGATTTCCCAAATATCCAATGCTAATAATGTACCTCTGAACGTCAACGGGCGAGGTCAACCAAACGGAAGAGGAGGCCGAGGAAGAGGAAACATGGGACAAGGAAGCGGAGCTTTCGCTAATGCGGCAGTGAGACAACCAACTATGGGTGACAAAACTGATGAGAGAGCAACTCTGTATGCTGCAACTGCTAATCCTAGTGAGCAATAATTCAAGCACCAGGATCTCATCAAAGTTCAACAAAATAAGATGCATAAAGCTAAAGACTATTCTATTATCAAAGGATGTCTTTACTTTAGACAAAGGATATATGTACCTAAGTAGTTAGCATAAAGCTTATCCATATGTATTTTTGAGATGAGGACATCTCAAATTTTTCACGTTGGGGAGGATGTAAGGTCTCCGACCCCGAGCTAAAAGAACACCATTGTACCATGAAACAATCATAATGGAAAAAGTTACTATTTTTAGCAGTTTTCCAAAATATATTGATGCCATGATGTTTAGAATGTCATAAAGCTTGCAAAAGTGAATTAAAATAATTTCTGTGGAAAATTTTCAAAAATAGTAAGTTTTTGGTCACAAAACCCGTTTAGTTTTGATCGTCTCGACAAATTGCACCCGTACTTTGAATTTGAAAAAATGCATTTTCGGACCTCGAGGGCTACTAAATATGACAGGTACTCGGACATGTACACCTTAGTTAGAGCTTAGTATAGCAATTTATGGCATTAAATTTCGACTCGTATCGCCCGTTTTAGCCTAAAGTCAAAAACTTCCTAAGGCTGTGCGAGGAGCACTGAGGCTCGGGGGCTGTGTGGGAACATGTTCCAGGCCACTCAGAGCTTGCTTTAGCAGCTAGGGGGCACCCTCTCATCTGTAGGGAGTTTTGGGAGACGTTCCATGTTTGAGAGAGAGTGTGAGAGTCAGTTAGACTAGCTAACTGGACACTCGGTAGGCATGTAACTGGACTTACCATGCATGAAGTGAGTGCTCTCCATATGCATATAGCAGCTTGGTTCAATTTTCAGCATGGGATAGCCTATATAAGAGTGTGCTCACACACACACACACACACACATATATGCTCACACACCCATCTAGTACACACACACAAACACTTACACACACACCTTGGGGAGGTGCTGCAGGCACACATAGTCCTTGGAGAAGAAGCAAAGGAGGGAGGTGCTGCTCGATTATCATCTTGAAAACTCCATTAGATCAGAATTTAAAGTATATTTCAGCCCTAATCATGGTAAAATCAAATTTATTTTATGCTTTGTTGCAAATCTCTATACCAATCTCTTAATCCCGCAACTATTATGCTTAATCATAGCTAAATTACCCAATAGATGCTCTCTAATTCTCCATATCATTAGCCTATTGCATAATCTTAATCTCAATTTATCAATTATGCAAGTAATTAAACTCTCCTAATCATAACTTAATGCATGATTAGCAGAAAGGATTTAACCACTAGCCATTATAGTGATGGAATTAAACCAACATCTAGCAATGTGGTTAAACGACCAAATTCAATCTATCATCTCACCATGATCAATTAGCTAAGTTTAAATTCAAATTACACATGATTAAGGTATAATTAAAGAAATTAATTCCCTATGAAAAGGAATCTCTTTCACCTATGCACATGGTAATTCTGCATTGGATTAGTGAAGCAATTATTATGCCTAATTCATCTCTAGTACTCTAATTAAGCAAGATCTAATTATCTAGGCCGATTAATTAATTCCAGGGTCAGTTCCCATAAGAACAATTGAGATGCTATCCTAAATTTGATGTAGCTATGAACGATTGCATGTCTTGAAGTAAATCTAATCCTCTCGCATAAGAGAAATTGCTCGTTGAGACTAATCTTGTCATCTTGGTTGTCATGATATTCTCGAACACTAGTTCTTCTTTTCCCGAATTTATCAATTTAAAGTAGTAAGTATAAAATGGCCTTAACAAAGAGAACTCGTTTTGGCGGATCTCACGACCGTGAGGCTGGCACGAGCAAGTCTAACGGAAAGGGGAAAGCTCCCATGGATGAGCAAGCACCGGCCATCTTACGAAGTAGCCACAAGGAGATCGTTGAGGTAGGTCAAAATTCAATTCAAGTATTGTTTAATTGAAATTGCATTCAATAAGGTAGGAAGGAAACATATCAAACATGTTGGAAATCCAACGGAAACCTCGGCATTTGAATTGAAATGTATATTAAATTCCAAGTAGGAAAGAATGATTGTTAGATATACTGTTTGAGATAGGAAAGAATGTTTGCTAGGGAAAATTTAGCTCAGCTTGTTCATTTTTATTTCCAATGTTTATACTAGTCCGAACCCTCTCTTGATCATAGGGGGCAGAGTTCCTGGTTAAGGGCTCTTGAATCCACGTCTGCTGGTTAAGAGGTGGATACCCACATCTGCTGGTTAAGCGGTGGGAACCCACGTCTTGCGTTCTATGCAGTCGGAATGTCCACGGCTGCTGGTTAAGCGGTGGACATACCTAGTTGTATGGGTAGCTAGGTGACAACGAGAGGAGTAAACTCTCTCTGGAGGGGGGATGTTGTACCTCCAGAGCATTGGAACTTTAAATGAATGAGTTTTTGAGCGAATTTTTACTAGAATTACTGTCTTGGTGCTGCTTTGCAATACTGGTTGAAGGGCTGTATTAAGGAACTTGTGAACCGGAACTTAATCAATGAACTTATGTGTTCAACAACCATGTGTGGTAGTAATTAGGTAACAAAGGAAGTGTGAGTATGGGGTGGAAAGTGGGGTCTTGGGTCTGGTTCCAATGCCTATGAGAAGGGTTACCTTCGAAGAAGGGGAGGAAGTATTTTTACGTATGCCAGAACATTCACGAAGTCTGAAAACTAAGGCCAAAACCTAAATCATCTTCTCGATATTGTGGGCCTTTCAAAATACTCAAGCAAATAGGTGATCGTTCCTACAAATTATTGCTACCTTCACATTCTCGTAATCATTTGGTGTTTCATGTAAGCCGTTTACGTAAGCGGTTACATGGGGACGACAATGTCATTGACCAACAGATTGTAGTAGATTTTACCGCATGAACCTGAACGGTTCTCGATTATCATGAGTTGCGTACACGTCATCATGTACGTCAACAAGCCTTAATCAAGTGGAAAGACCGACCGAAGAAAGGTGCCACTTGGAAAAACATTAGTGTTCTTAAGAAGAAGTTCCCCAGTTTTGTTTTCGAGGACGAAAACTCGTCTTAAGGGGGGAGTAATGTCAGGACACGGGCAAGGCCGGACTAGACAAGGGCAGGGCCGGGCTAGGCAGTGTGGAAAGCCGTCCAACTAGGGCAAAGGGCCAGGGCTATGCTATATAGTGGGGTGGTTGAGTGGTGGACTCCTAAGTTCTAGTTCCCCTTGTCTAACAAAAATGGTTTTCATGGACATTTTCAAAATGAGAAAAAAAAGGTTTTTTAACGTAACGTTAGCCTTCTTCCTATTGGGGCTAAGGAACATTCTCTCACCAGAGCTAAAAGGCTAAAAAATGAGTCCATTTCTTTCCTCTTCGAAGGTGGAGAGAGCTAGCAGGGAATGAGGGTAGGGAAGAGGAAGAAGAAACATTTCGTAGGAGAAAGAATTAGTTCCTCACTTATCATAACTCTTGTTACTAGCATACATAATAGCATAGTAATGAAGAAGAAGGAGATGGCAAGATTAATCATTGAAGCATGGCTCTTGGTTGGATTTGCACTCCATATCCACGAGTGTTGTGTAGGCTCTCAACCTCTACTTGTTTGGAGAAGGAGAGGGAGCTCTTGCACTTTGCATAGCACACCATGAGAGTGTTTGTGAGTGTGTGTGGGTGAGTATACCCCCTAAGCAACCCCCTAGCTTGCTTGGGTCGACCCCCCCCTTGTAGCTCATGCTTGAAGCTCATTGGACCCCTCCAGGCCTAGCCAATCACAAGCAGAAGGCATTACAAGCACAAGGGTAGCCTTGAGACAAGAATCCCCCTTTCCCCTTTGAGAGAGAGGACTTGATAAATGCAAAATCAATTAATTAAATCTCCTACCTAAATTATTATTGGACCCCTTGGGTGGCCAACCAATAGGCTTCAGGCACACCATGAGGGAAACACGAGGAGGAACTGACAAGTGTCCCTTTTGCTTTATTTGTACCATGCATGCCTTGTGTGAGTGTGTGGGTGTTCTCTCTCATCCCCCCTCATGTAGGGATCGCCCCCTCCTTGTAGGGATTGAATATTTGACTTTTTGACACCTCAAGCCCCTCATACATAGGCCCAGTTCCCACCACAAGCTTGGCCGTTAAGCACTTTAGGTTTGGGCTAGGTTCTCACCTTAAGTGCAACCCTAGCATCTCAAGCATGTCAAGCACATCAAGCATCTCAATAATTAAGCACCTCAAGTATCTCAAGAAACTCAAGCACCTTAGTCATCAAGCATGACAAGCAGGACAAGCACCTCTAGATGGGTCGGGTTCCGCGCCTCAAGCTTAGCCCTAGCTTACCTAAGGTCAAAGGCCTTTTACACACATTATTGGAGGTCTTCAATGAGGTTAACCCTAAGGTCTTATGCTCCATTGGTTAGCCTTGCTCTTTGATAGACCCTCGATAGATCATCTCTCATTTGGGCCCCTTTTCCATTTTCCTCCCATGTTGAGATAGATCTATAAGCACATGTCTATATCTTAACCCTTGTTCCCGTTTATTCTCTCACATTAAGTGATCAGTTTAATATGAGAGAATCATTTGGGTTGGTTAGATATTAAAATTAGATTTTATGACATTAACGCTATCATTACCTACTTCTTTCCCTTTGTATAATTCTATAAACGTTTCTTCTATATTTAGCAATATCATATACCATTTACACTCAGTTGTTCACTTTCCCTATGTTATTCATCCTCTCCATAGCACAATCTCTTGCTTTGCACACCTATTTGCAAGCTTATATTCCTTTCACTTTCATCTCACGAAACACGATGGCCATAAAGAAAGCAATTGTGGACATCTTAGCAGTATCTCCTAGGCCATTATGACTATTTCTCTCATAGAGACAGAGAGTCAGTAGTTCTCTAGTGCCAAACATACCACGTTCATGAGGTCTTGCAACAATTCTTGGAAGTACAGATTGTCAAAGAAGCCCTACAACACACATCTACTAGAGGATCACACCACCATTGTCAAAGAGACAAAGGCAAGGGCAACAAGAGAAAATATGGTGAGTGCTCTTTTTTGACCACTTGGTGCATGGCATGGACAAAGAAATAGGTGCAAAGATTTCTAGGGAGATGAAGGATGAGTAGCAACAAGGAAGAAGGTGCTCAAGGCATAACAATCATGAGGGTGAAAGCGTGGTTTGGTGTACAAAAAAAGGACCTATTTTACTCTAAATACCAATGAAAAAGTGGGACCGGTAAAATTTTTGTAGTTTAGGTCAAAACTTTTCGGACCTTTATTTTTAGATTCTCCTTTTGAAGATCTATCCACTGATATACAATATGATAGGTAGTGTAAAAGACAAAAAAATGCATGGAATCCTTTGTATCCAAAGGAAATTGCTCTCAACAAATATGATAAGCACCTCTCAAAAAATCCATTTATGGATATGGTTAGATTTATTGATGGAAATCAATGGGATGTGGCATAAACCTTGAGTGATACCCTACACAACCACATCATAGGCATGCTCAAGGGCCAGACGTTTGTTAGTGCAGGGTAAACTTTTTAAAATCTTATATCGATGTTAGGGTGTTGGGACTTTGTGGAAGGCTAGAAATACCAAGGATAGGTTTGGAATATCCACTAAGATCCCCAAGAAAAATAGTAGCAACCCATCTAAATGACCATAAAAAAGGTACAAAGGTGAATCTAGCTTCATGCACCATCAAGATAGCAAATGTGGTAGGAGATTTCAAAATATCAAGTCTACACAAGAAGGCTCCATCTTACAGCATCGGTCAACCCAAAAAATCTCGAGTTGTGCATTCCAGATAAACACTTTGGTTAAGAGGAATCCCAATCAAGGCATTAGGAGGAAGTCACAAAGGAGACAGAGGCTATAGATCGAGGGGAAAATAGAATATATGATAATTGAACCATTGCAATCATTGTCCTTACAGGAAGATGGAGGAAGCAGCTCCACTCCTATAAGGCACTAGCAACTCATCCTCTCCCCTTGGATCCAGGATTCATTTAAGATGAAGCCCCATCTCTATAGTCCCTACCATGATAAAACAATTGCATAGGCTAAATATTCAAGGCAAGGAATGGAGTTTTAAGCATGGTTGAAAATGAATACCTTGAATATAGTCTCTCATAGCCTCAAATCCTTGATTTGCTTATAGTTGCATCGGAACCAACCCGCGGATAAAATTTTGAAAAAGAAGTGAGCACAATGAAAAATAGAGTGCAAGGATGTAGCTAAGCAATTGGCTGTAAAAATAGCTTAAGTGGAGGAACAAGCCCAAACTATTGAGTGATTAGGAGCCTAAGCTACAAGTGCTCTAGAAGAAAAGGAAACCCTGAAACATTCAACAAAAAGTTTGCTAGGCCGGGTGTATTCTTATAGAAGCATCATGAACCAAGCTATGCAAAGCTTCTTAGCTCAACACTCAAATGGGGCACCTCACTGATGTGGTGGGTTGGAGATGGTTTGCAAGAAAACAGAGCCATGCTTCTATCTCCTTCTAGAAGCATGCTAAGGATTTCCTAGATGAGATGGTATGTGTTGTAACGACAAGCCTCAAACAGCAAGATCAAGTAGGTAGGTCTGAGGAGAAAGAGAAAAAGGAAGAAAGTATTGGTGATAGCAATGAGGGAGAAGGAAAGAGGGATGATGATGAGGAGGAGGAGCATGATGATGATGACCTAGATGATTGTACTCCAAGTGCAACTTGCAAGGGACACAAGTAAAGCAAGACCAACGGAGAAGCCGACATATGAGAATGATAATCCTAGGAAAGAGTTGAATCAAGTATAGGGCCAATCTAGTAAGCTAGCTAGGGGGGACAAGGAAAGGAAAAAGTCTCCATCTAAGGGAAAGCACTATATCTACCATTCTCACATGGAATGTTTGTCTCTCCCGTATCTAATGATTTGGAATTGCATGCTCACTTCCATTACTTATGCTACGGCTACTCTGGTTTTGTGTCATGGTTTTTCTAATCAATGTTGAGACTTTAAAGGTCTTGGTAACAGATTGTCTTAATATGGACTTGCCATCTCACCATAGCTAGGAACTAGTGCACATGATTCAATATCAACTGATGGCAATTGCATACACAAGCTTGTGGGACAAGGGACAAGTACTCTAAAGCTTTCAATTGATTGTCGCGTTTCCTCAAGCTGCTACATGTTTTTTGGCAATAATATTAAAAGAATGTGTGTTGCGTGAGAGGGTGAGGTCGTTATTAAAAGCAAGCCTGAGGTTTGTGGCCGTGCAATTTGGCTCGAGGGCAATGGCTTGGATCATGCCAAGCGGCCACATCCTGGGCCTGAATATGAAAAATCGCTTTAGACCAACCAAGTAAATATAAAAATGTGATTTTTTGTTACAAAAACTTTTAGAATGAAATCGTGCAAAACGGAGCATATTGGTGCGGCGGCCGGCTTGTCAGGCGACGCTACCAATACAGGAATCTCTATAGAGAGACTCGCTCACTTCTGCTCAAGGTCAAGCGCTCTCTCTCTCTCTCTCTCTTCTCTCTCTCTCTCTCTTCTGTGTGTGTGTGTGTGTGTGTGTGTGTGTGCGCGCGCGTGGGAGAAAGAGCCATGGGGCGGGGAGGTGCGGTTGTGCTGGCGGCGCTACTGGCCGTGACGATGGTGGGGGTGGGTTGCCATGGCATGCAGATGCACTACCTCACGTGCAAGCTCAACCAGTCTCAGCTCATGCGGCCCGCATTCTTCAGCAGGACGGCGGTCCCCTCTGGTTCAACCAAACGCTCGACCATTTCAGCCCTCGGGTACTAACCCCCAAAAATAAAAAAACAAACAAGTGTTATATGTGGCGGGATGTGAATGCCTGTGGCCTGCGGCTTTCGAGTCAGGTGTTGGTTTGGTTTTTTTTTTTTGGGGGGGGGGGGGGGTTTTGGGGCAATCTTTCAACTAATGCATTGGAATAGCAGCGGGCAGCCCCCTACAGTACTACATTCATTAGCTGGAATCTCATACGATTCCATTTGGTTTGCAAGGCTACCAATCAAAACGGTCGAGGAGAGGAATCTTTCAAACTAATGCAGTGGGACTACTAAGAATACATTTCAATGAAAAATTACATAGAATCACTAGAGATTCACTTATATGCTCCATAAGGTTAGTATGTAAAAATAATTTAGGGAAGGGACACGTGTTGTGCATGGCTGGCATTTGTGTGTGCACAAATGCTATGAAGGGATTCTCTCAGCCTCCCGTCTCTCCTCTCTACATTTGGCGTCTGTGCAAGTGAAAATGCGTTTTCAAGTGTTCGATGTGGCATATATTCACAAGAAGTTTTGGACAGATTCTCACTATAATTCCCACATCATGACTTAACTCAACATCATGAGCCGGCGGTCCCTTGCCCCCAATCGTACCTAGCTGCTCATGATGTTGAGTTAAGTCATAATGTGAGAATTATTGGGGCCGGCAGTCCCCTGCCCCCAATCGTACCTAGCTAGGTATGCAGTGCCTCCTGAGCGGAAGCTCGTGATGTTATGCATTGTATGAAAAACACTGGAAAAAGTTTCCCTTTTAAAATCTCTAAATCTTCTTGTGATATATAGCAACAAAAAACCGCATGTGATGCTCGAAGGGGAGGTCCATCTACCTAGCAATCAGGAAACCAAGCTGCAAAAGCCTGATGTCAAGCTTTCCAGAATGCTAATACATAAGCTCACCGAGGAAGCACAATTGAAGTTGAAGCTTGGTTAACTTTGATGTAAGCACTTGATGATGGTAGAGGCCATCAGACGGCACACACACACCATATACATGTGCGCAGCTGCACAAGTTATGGGGCTCCTTGTGGGGGATGTGATTCGTGAATGCCTGTGGCCTTTGAGGCCTACGCCTTTCGATTGCAACCAGCTGTGTTTGGTGTTTTTTTTTGGGGAAGAGAGAGAGAGAGAGAGTGAGAGAGCGAGCAGGAATCCATTGCAAGGAAGGCACTAGCTGTTGGCGAAACATGTCTCTCTTGGTGATACTTTGAATGGGAGGAGGATGAGATGGGCAATGTTATCGACTTGTGAGGAGGGATCGTGAGCTAGGTGCAGGTAGAACATGGCTGGAGAAGAATGAGGGAGATGGAGGAGTCATAGAGGCGATGAATCTTTTGATGCACGGGATAGGGCAGAGTTGGGCACAAGACAACAAAGGAATCTTTGGACTCCTTTCATCCACTCTCGTCCCCCCACCGCGCCGGCGGTCCTCTGCCCCCAATCGTACCTAGCAATGCCTCCTTCACAGAAGCTCATGATGTTGAGGAAAGTCACAATGTGAGAATGATTGTGAGAATCTGCCCAAAATTTCTTGTGTATAAGTGATCGCAAATGTCTTTTTTATCGTACAACTCGCTCCTAATAAAAGGAAAACTTTACATTACGGAAAAAAAGTTAAAAGAATAGCTATACTTTTTGCCAAGGACTTGAATGTGAACAGGAAAGCTGCAGTCACTAAGTACCCATGGCAAGGTCAATTGTCTAGCATTGTACCTTTTTAGTTTTTGTTAATACAAATATCCCACATAATGCGGGAATTGCCATTAAGGGAAAAAAAAAAGATAAAGCTTCAATTTTTCTTTTACTAAGAGAGTGGAAAGAAACTTCACAGCATTGGTTTATGAAAGAGTGTCTAAATTGACTATTAGAATCCAGTCCTCACTATTGAGCACATAGTCCTAGTTCATTTTGCTCTAATTAAATTCATTGTAATTGATGTCATGATGCCAATGACATGATTTTGCAGGACACCCGAACGTTTGAACAACGCTATTATGAGTCAGTTGAATATTTTGATGACCCTGATGGTCCCATTTTTCTAGAAGTATGTGGAGAGTCTGAGTGTGACGGCATATTCGATAGCTTCTACGTGGTAAGTGATTTAATAAAGTGTGAGTTTTTGTTTTCACATATATAAAACATAGTGACATAAGATTTAATATTTCACTTAGAATTACACTTGATCTAAAATGATAGAATTGCCACAAAAGAATCTATACTATCTATAATGGGGGGAGGGATTACCGGCCCCCCCTCCTTGCCACACGTCAACAACACCTTCATCCAACGGGTGTGGCCTACAAGTTCGGGCGTGGAGAGAGAGAGAGAGAGAGAGAGAGAGAGAGAGAGAGCCGCCCACACTAGTTAATATAAGATTGTTTATTGTGAAGCAATTACGACAGAAGTTTGGCTAAAACACATGTTAGCTTACAATTTTTGTGAGAATAATAATGCATGCATCCACAATACTATGAAATTATATGCAAAAAATTTTACATTTATTATTGCATGTGAAGAGGGTAGGGGATGGGCTTCAACTTCAAACCTGATTGCATATAGAGTACATTTTAAAGGAAAAGCTAAAGATTTTGTATGTGTCTATATTGATTCAGTTCTTTGATTTAAAATTCTTTTTGTAGCAATTGGCAGAAGAAATGAAAGTTGCATATGTGACTCTTGAGCATCGATATTATGGGCCAGCATTCCTGGCTCAGATTTAAGTACCAAAAATCTTGCATACCTCACTACAGGGCAAGCTTTATACGACCTTGCAAATTTTCGTAATTACTACCAGGTATGGCTATAAAACTTTAAATTCAAAATAAGTTAACATTACTCTTGTCATAAATCCTTCTCATTATTAACAACAGTAAATTTTTTAATGGAAATCAATTAAGTTTTTGTTGCTATGGTTGAACCTAAACTAATATCACCCCCAATTCATGCACTAAGTGGGGATACATGGCAATATTTGAAAAATTTTAATCTAAAAAAGTCTAAAGTGTATTCACTTCGAAACCTTGAGATTTTTAAGCGAAGCAAAAAATCTCAAGATCCACTCAAAAAATCTCATGATATGAAAAATCATGATATATGACCATAATATATTGTAGAGTACACTAGATTCGCAAAACTCACCTGGCCATTCTAGCTTTTTCCTGCCTCTTTTATTCAGGTTTTGTCATACATCAAGGTTAACGTCTCCACAATTGATTACTGGGAGACCGTTTAGGAAGTTATGCCTACGTGTTACATAATGGGCTTGACCCTGTGGTCTCTACTTCTCTCCCCCCCCCTAAACAAAGGAACAAAAGGGATTACTGGGCAATAGAAGCATGATAAGGCTTCATACGGTTTACATGGGCAATGGTGATTGTACCTTAGCTTTCTCGTTCGAGCCGATATGTATTGGTCCACAAGCGTTGTAAAACCCTATATGGACCTAACCAACGGTGTAGTAGGGATTCACTGAGGCCTTGTCATCGGAATGGGTAATATAGTAGAACTTGGGAGCCTTCTGCATAGGTGATGCCGTGGCGACCTTCGTCATAGGTTTTCTTCTGACGAGCTTGGGCTTGTTGCAGGTTCCGAAGCATAGAGCTACGCAATAGGGGTTGTGAATGTTGTAGGTATATCCACCAATCAATTGCATCTACTTTTGCAGGCGTGAATTGTAGGGTATGTAGATCGGGAGGGAATCGGGGTCTCTGCCATACAACACTTGGAAGGGGTTGACCCGTGTGGAAGCTTGGACTGATGTATCATAGGCATGTATGGCAAAGGGTAGAACTTGATCTCAATGCTGGTGTAGAGGGTCAACAAAAGCTGCAATTACTTGCTTGATAGTGCGATTGAGACGCTCTGTGAGGCCATTCGTCTGTGGGTGATAAGGGGAGGCCATTCGTCTGTGGGTGATAAGGGGAGGCAAAGAGTTATTGTATGCCTTGGGATTTGGCGAGAATATCCATGACTTCAGCTTTGAATTGCATGCCTTGGTCAGACAACAACTATCATGGACAGCCATGACTGAATATCATCTTTTGTAAAAGAGTGTTGGCAATTATAGAAGCCGTGATATCGGGTATGGCTGCTGCCTCACACCAGCATGTTAAGTCTTCCGTGATTACTAAGATATACCTGTTGTCTATGATAGAATGTGGGAATGGTCCCAGCAAATCCCATCCTACTAGCTCAAATGGTTCATGGACCAAGATAGGGGATAGCAGTCCTGTAATGTTAGGGGGGCTCTTAATGCTTTGACACACTTGACACTGTTGCAAGAATTCAAATAGGGATTGCCGCATGTGTGGCCAATAGTAATGCAGCCGTAGCTTCTGTAAGACCTTATGAAAACCGAGGTGACCAGATAAGGGATGGGCGTGATAGAACTGCATGTAATGAGCTTGCAGGGCCTTCGAGATATAGATGCGTGGCTGATTACTTGGGGAGACATAAAATAGGACATGATTAATAATACAAAACCATTGCTGGTGATCATTCGAAACTGCACTAAGTATCCGCTGAATGATGGTTTGGACTTCAGGGTCGTGCTCCTGAAATGCAGCCATCTGTTCCAAGGAAATAGGTAGGCTGACTGTCATATTGGTGCATTGCATATCTGTATGCCCAGCTCGGGAGAGACCATCTGCAATGAAATCGTGTATGCCTTTACAATAATGTAAAGATAAACAGTACTCATGTAGAGCCAGTGCCCAACGTAGTAGCCTCCCAGGAGGATGGTGTTTTTGCAACAAAGGGATGAGAGGCTGATGGTCAGTTTCAATTGAGACTTGTGTGCCATGAAGGTATGGGTGGAGTTTGGTGAATTCCCAGACGATGGCAAGGAGTTATTTTTCGGTCGTGGAGTAATTAGCTTTGGCATGAGATAAGGAGCGGCTAGCAAAGGAAATTGGCCGCCATCTGTCCATCTCATCTTGTTGCAGCAACACAACGCCTAAACCCTGGTTGGAGGCATCCGTCTGGAGCTTAAATGGCCGCTGAAAATTTGGGTGTGCCAGTAGAGCAGCATCTTCGATTACCTGCTTTAGAGTGTCAAAGCTCTGCTGGCAAGCCAGACTCCACCAATATGTAGCATTTTTTTTAAACAGCCGATGAAGAGGGTAAGTGATTGCAGAGAGGTTTGGCACAAATCTAAGGGAAAATTTTGCCATGCCCAAAAATCTTTGAAGTGTTTTGACAGATGTGGGTGGAGGATTTGGATGGCTAAGATTTTTGAGGGATCCATCTGAATACCTTCACCTGATATGACAAACCCCAAGAATTTAAGCTTGGAGGCGCCCCATTTGTACTTGTGGAGCTGAAGTTGCAAATGAAATTTCTGCACTCTGTTGAGAACCTCTTCCAAGACCTGTAGATGTTCCTCCCATGTTGGGGTATGGATGAGGATATCATCCAAATAGACGAGCAACACACCCTTGAGAATGAGGTCGTGGAAGACTAAGTTAGCAATTCATTGGAATGAACTGCCAGCATATGAGAGGCCAAAAGGCATGCGTGTGAATTCATACAAGCCTATAAGAGTTTTGAAATCTGTTTTGTGAGCATCGCGAGGATTAACGGGAATCTGCCAGTATCTAGAGGCTAAATCAAGGGAGGTGAAATATCTAGACTTGCCTAACTGGTGGAGGAGATCATCAATACGAGGTAATGGGTAGAGGTCATGAACTGTTACCTTGTTCAAAGGACAAAAATCGATGCAAAACCTAAATGTGTCATCCTCTTTCTTCACTAAATGAGGCTCAAAACCCAATCCCTACATGACGGCTGAATGATTCCCTTTTTGAGCATGTCTTGGACAGCGTCATTAATTCTTTGCTGTTCCAATGGGGATCTCCGTCGAGATGCCATGCGGACTGGGGAAGCATCTCCCGTATTAATGGAGTGATGGACTGGGAGATTGATCATGGAGGTCTTTTCTGGTCTATGAAAGAGGCTAGGGTACTTGTATAACAGAGATCAAATGCTATGAGTGCGTGCAGCTGTATCTACTAATGTGTGTTGTGTTTGGACAAAGTTGGGGCCTCGTGAAGAACACATCATGGGTATGGGAAGCGTTTGGGGCAAGACTAAGTGCTGGCTATCAAATTGCAAACGGGCTTGAGTTTTGATGAACCAATCACAACCTAGAGTTAAAGGGAATAATTGATGATGCGGCAATACATAAAAAATCATGTGTGAATGTCTTGTGTGATGCATGAAAGGTGCAATGGGCTATAGTGTGAGATTGATACACTTCTTTATTATCTCCAAACAATACATATATAGGAGTGGTTGTGCTTGTGGGAATGCCTAGATGCTCTACCAAATTCTGGCTAATAGAGGATATGGTGCTACCTGAATCTAAAAGTGCCTCATGAGGTGTGTTCTGTACTTGGACCAGCATTGAACACACCATGCGGCCGAAAGTTGCCGAAGCTTGAGTCTACAGGGGGTGCCCTTCCATCAGCCACTCGCTCAATTTTTTTTCGGAAGTGCTGCTAAAGTTGCTGCATCAGCTAATTGTATTTGAGCATTTTGTACTTGATGATTTGCTCGTAGTCGCCGACAGTGCTTGCAAATATGCCATAATTGTTGCAGTAGAAACATTTTGGGTGGCCTTGTGCGTCTCAAACTGGCAGGTCACAATGATTACCTACTTGGGCGTTTTGGACGTCAATGTCCATGGGGGCCAGCTGATGATCAGCCACTTGCCGTGGATGAACTAGTTGTGCGACAAAGATGTTATTTTACTCACCGTTTGCTGTGCTATCAATTCGTTGTGCAATTTGGATTGCAACATGAAAGGAAGTTGGGCCTTGATCACGAACTCGGCGGGACAAATCATGACGAAGGCAAGGCCAAACGAAGAACAACTTCATTTCTTCAAACATGGTGGGATCAGCACGCAACAATAGTTGATTTAACTTAACTGCAAATTGTGCTACTAGTTCCAATTGCTATTGCTTGAGTGTATTCAATTGCTGGAGAGTAGTCTATGTGACATTTTGATTAGCAAAATTTTGAATCAATAAGGACTTGAGATTTACCCAATCTGTTTTGATGGCATCATCTTGCTGGACAAACCATGTGGCAGCTACGTCTTCGAGTAGAGTGCGAGACTCCATCGCCTTGCGAGTATCCGGCCATTGTTGATAGCTAGCAACATTATCAAAATGATCCAACCAAGTCAAAACATCTTCTGTTGGAAGGCCGGAAAAGGCTTTAGGACGCACTTTGGGGTCAGGCTTATGTAAGTGTGAGCTTTTCGTAGATAGATAACAGAGGAGGGAATGATTAGTATGGTTGATCTGAACTAGCATTCTAGACACAGCTTGGAACATCTGTTCCATTGGATTGCATGGAAAAACTCTGGATGCATCAAGGCATCCTCATAATGTGGGCTTTGAGGAGAACCATGAGCCTGTCGGGGTGAAATCGGGTGAGTCATGAGGGCAACAAAGTGAGGAAAGATGACTAGAGGTCGGCTATGCAAGCTAGCAGGTGACGTGAGGAGCAGAGAACTGCTACGTGATTTAGGGTAGGTGACCCCGTCAACTCCACCAATGTAGAGACACTGGATTCTCAAAATTCGGGCCATTATGGCTCTTTCCTGACTCTTTTATTCAGGTTTTGTCATACATCATGAACGTCTCCACAACTGATTACTGGGAGACCATTCAGGAAGTTATGCCTACATGTTACAAAATGGGCTTGACCCTGTGGTCTCTATAATATTATGCCAGCTATCTAATTATGATAATGCATATATAAAAACATTTAAACATAATTTTTCTTGATATTTTCCATGCATTCTTGTATTGATAGCTCTTCACAATGTTAAAAGTATTGTAAAGAGATGTTTAACAATGATGATTAACACCAAATGAAATCTATACATTCAAAATCCGACCTTGGTGAGAACCCTCCCATTCAAACTCCCACCTTGGTCATAGCAAGGCTTGGAAAAATTTTAGAGGATTTCAAGGATCATAGGTTCCCTATCCATGCATTATTGTATTGATAGCTCCACAATATTTAAAGAATTACAAATAGATGTTTAACAATAATGATCAATGCCAAATGAAATCTATGCATTTAAAATCCGACCTTGGTGATAGCCACAAAACTTGTTCATTGGAGAACCCTCACATTCAAACTCCCACCTTGGTCATATAGGTTCTCATTCAAAGGCTTGGACAATTTTTAGAGGACTTCAAGGATTATAGGTAATTACCATTGTCGTACAATGGATTGGTAGTGGCACTTGGAGAACCCCTGCCGCTTTCATTACGTAACTAGAAAAGCTAGTAGAATAAACATAATTGATAGGCATAGTGAGGACAAGGATGTGCTTTAGGAAGACTGGTACATAAGTGTTTCATGAAACATTAACACAAGAGAAATATTGGCAAATGTCTCACAACATTAGTTTCTAGCCCCATAGTAGAAGAGACTATACACCTTAATGAGTTCAAAAGAAACTTGCAATAGATAATCTCAATCACCTCTACAAAAAAAAGAGGAATTTCTATGAGGGCCAATTCATTTGCAGATTAAGTAGTCAAGCTTTCTGTATTAAGAAAATAATCTAAGGATAGATTTTGAGTTCAATTGGAAAAATGACTAGGAAATTCAAATCTAAATATATTTTCTACTATAAAATTAAAATTAGCAAGATAGTACATATTATTTAACACAATGAAGAGAGTTGTCCTTGGGGATACCAATTTTATAATCACTATTGAGGACCAAAATTTACAACGCAACATCCACCATCTTTCTTGACAGGAAAAGTGAGCACTCATACACACGGATCTCTTATTTATCCAAGAGTGTTGCACACATGGTTACTCCTATTTTCCAACACTAGTTCACCTCCTTAATCTCATGGAATATTGAATGGCCTTGATAAATCTCATGTATGACACCTTTGCTTGATCTATGTTGAAAGTGGTCTAAAATGCATTCTTTTCTCTGAAATAAAAATATACATAATCAAATCAACCAGCGATACAACTTGTCAGAAAGTCACGAGAATCCTTGGATAGTACTTGGTGGCTCTTATGCAGGTGCAATGAGTGCTTGGTTTAGAGTTAAATTTCCTCATCTTGTACGAGGAAGCATTTCAAGTTCCGGGGTTGTCAACAACATTGAGAATTATAACCTATATGATGTACAGGTACAACCAATCTTTCAGTAACATAAGAAGCATTAACTTATGTTGAGAATTGATCATGATAGGCCTCTCTATATGGGAAGGTACTTATTAGTTTGAATCCAATTTGCAACATAACATATCAAGTTTCTTTTTCCATCTCAACATCCATAAGTATTTTAAGTGGCTTCTACCTTGGAGGGTCACTATATGTAAAGCTTATCCATAACGTGTGTTCAAGTCCTATTTATGGAACCATAAATTTTTCATCAATAAAAGGGACCCTTTTTATATTCAATATATAAAATTTTTCAAAATTATTTTTTTAATATAAAAATGTGAAAAACTATAGAGTAATATGATCCCTCCTGTTGAACCTATATTATGGGTATTGTTTTTTTAATTTTATTGACTCTCTCCCATGTAAATATAATGTTTTCATATAGCTGACATTATGCACATGAAAGTATAATTTATTTATTTATTTAGCTATCTAATTATTTACATTTTTAATTACATCAGAGGTCTAATCTATAGATAATTTCTTTACGTGTGGATTGACCTTCTAAATTAATTTCAAGCTAGTTAAAGCAATGAACTTTTAAACTAATAAAGTGATGAACTTCTACAATGTTTAAAGAAGATTAAAATCACAAATCTCTACCATGCTGAATCAAAATCTTTATCATAGAAAACAATTATGAAATTTGACAAATCATGAAATTTTTACAATTTTATTTGATTATTTTTACTCTATATATGTTTTCATTCGGTAGACCCTTATCCAAGATGAGTATGAAAAGACTTACAAATACACAAATATGTAAAAACCTCAAGCATAACATTATATCTTTAATAAATTGATAATTAGCTTAATTATTTCTATTAATAAAGGATATTTCTTTATTATTTCATCTAGACATGGCTTTTTCCTTTTTGTAGACAATTGATATGATTTTGAAAATTTCTAAATTCACAATCCATGTGACCAGAAAAGCTTCTTATAAACGTAGTGCTAGAATGATTGGTCAAATTGAAAAACCAAAAATTTATCATATAGTTAATGATTAGGGACAAATGGAACTTCTTTAAGAAATAAAATCTTGGTTTCAATGTAAAACCTGACAAATTTACTCACATATATTAATTAATTTAAGAGAAGCTAACAGTTGGCATTTGTAGCTTGGTGAATCATTGGGTCCAATATGTGGACCCGCTTATCACAACCTAACAAGATGTTTGGAAGAAGAGTTGCAAAAAAATGCAACACATATCAAGTCACTTTTCAATGCTACACAGGTGAGGAGGGTTACAAACATTCAAGTTGCCCATGTGAACTTAGAACTCTAGGAAGGATTTCTTTACCGCAACATACTATGAGACTTTTAGCAGAACACAAATTTCAAAAACAATCTCATAAGCAACTTTAACTATAAAATGATGCTTAATTTATCTTTGTGGCAAATAATTAAGGATTTTTTAAGGTAAGCATGACATGCATATGTTTGTTAAGCATGATTGTGTGATGCGAGTCACTGTAAGCATGCATTGCATTTGCATGCAAAACTACAAGTATGGAATCTAATTAAAAAAATAAATGTGTGCATACTATATTTAAATACACACCTACCGTATATATGCATAACCTCAATTGAAGAGTTTTCCAAAAGGACATTTTGTAAAAATGATATTTCATTTTCCTCTTGCTCTCAATGGGCATTTTAATAGAATAAAGTGGTAGAATTGTCCAGATACACACACACACACAATTTATATATATAGATATATGTATGTATGTATGTATACATAAATACCTATATATAATGCATGTATGTATGTATATATAAATACCTATATATATATATATATATAATATATATATATATATATATATATATATATAGATAGATAGATAGAGAGAGAGAGAGAGAGAGTCAAAATCCTTCTTTCCAACTTATGTAAGAAGTTTTTCATGTAGCTTGATGATGGTGATTTTGCACAGCTTATGGGATTCTTTCTTGCTGGCTATGTAAGACCATATTTTTTCTTCTTATTGAGAAGATTTTTTTTTTCCACAAAAAAAATTAATCATTATTCTTCTTGTTTTCTTGAAGACTCAATTTGGGAATCAAGATATTCCATGTAGTCCTATCTTGGATGCCATAAAAAATGGAAGTGACATATTGGTAAATTTCCTTCCAATAAAGGGATGTTTGTTATTTAGAGTGTAGCTCAAATAATTTATTTTGGCTTAAAGAGATATAATGCTATTTGATCTAGAGAAATGTTATGTTATTTAAAAGTTTTTTTTATAACAACAAGATTTTCATAGCAATTGTCATCTTAAAGTTATCACATATAGGAGTGTGATTAATTCAAAGAAGTTTTATTTTATTTTGAATAAAACTTGATGATTTTTATTGGAACTAACATCTTATAGTTATCATATATACCAGGAAGCGTATGTGGAGGCTCTATCATTTGTTAAGGAATATACAGATCTGTTTGATAGCAACTCGTTAAACAATACCGATCCAAGTGTTGGTAAGGAACTCTCACATCTTTTCAAAATATTTGCTAGTATTTACTTTCTCACCTTCTAAATAAGTGATTATTTTAGATGGCTTTTTGTATGAAGAGTTTCAAAGTTACCTTGAATTCCCCATAATATTCTCTATTTCTCACACCAATTCTTTTTTAAAAAAAAAACATGCATCCATAAAACTTGAGAAAATAGTAGGAAATTTCTCTCACACAATTGCCTATATATCAGCTTATTGTGTGGTTTTTACCATTATTTTGTGTTTTAACACTTATGTTCTCTTCTCACTTATTATGTGCTCTTCTCACTCTCTCTCTCTCTCTCTCTCTCTCTCTCTCTCTCTCTCTCTCTCTCTCTCTCTCTCTCTCTCTCTCTCTCTCTCTCTCTCTCTCTCTCTCTCTCTCTCTCTCTCTCAAACTGGAAGTAATACATATTCAAACTCATTTCTAGACACAAAAAAACATGGGTAAGTGAGGGTACATTTTCACAAATATGGAGTAAAGATAAATTCACAAATATGGAGTAATGATAATTCTTAAGTTTTTTCCTATGAAGTTTATATTTGGAAACAATTTGGAAGGAACAAAATATAAGCTAACCTATAGAACTTGAGGAAAATTAGTGAAGAAAATTTACTTATTATGTTACTTATCATAATTTCTAATAACAAGGATGGTTAGGGGGATGGAAAAAAGATCTATGGTACCAATCAAAGCATGGACTCATGTACAATGGACACAAAAGCATTCAAGTATGAGACCCATCAAGGACTCATATGAAAAGCAGGGAGTAGGGACTTCCTGCATGACAAAGAGTGTTGAAAAAGTATGCTTGACAACCTCATGTGAGTCACATAACTTTATGTCCTTATTTTGCTCTCATGCCAAAGTCTCCTCTAGGACTTGCGACCCCACTTCAAGCTCACTGTTCACTTCAATCTGCTTTTGTAAGTCTTGGAAGAGGCTTGTCACATCCTATTTTTCACATTCTAGGGTAGCTTGGACATTATCTTTATCCTCTTGGAGGCACTTTATTTGTTGGCGTAGACCCTCAATCTTTTGATGTCTACGTTTGCTTCTTCTTTTGCATCTCTAGCATCCAATTCTCACAGTTTCAGAATTGTTCTTTGGCACAAAAATTAGAGCCATATTATCTCTAAGTGCTCTTCTAATTCAAATCTCTCAAATGAGTTTTTGAATAGATTTCTCTTTTCCTCTTGAGATTGGGGGATGTTTTTCCGTACATGAGTATATTGTTGTCGAGAGGTCTCCGACACTTGCTCTTTCTTTTCTTGATTTGTCTTTACCTATTCCTCTAATCGTCTTTGTTCTTTCATCGGCTTCTCTTGACTATGTTTTACCGTTTAAGTTTCCTTTCTACTTAGTCTCAGTATCCTCTTTCTTTTGTTCAGATTCAATCTTGTTTTCTTTGTCTTTCACATCTTTTTGAATTTGGGTAGCAAGAGGACGAGTCGATGGTTTAGGTCAAACTTGTTGCTCTCTCTCAAATCATATCTCCTCTTGTTGGTCCATGGTAGCTTTACTTTAGGATAATCCCATGCATTGATTTTTGGCTTCTTTGTGAGTCCGCCGAGGATTTTAAGTCGCTCGTTTTTTGTCTTTTTGCATCCTCTTTCTCTCTTTGGCCGGCTTTGCGCTTTAGAACATCATGAATATGTTACCAAAAAGCACTGCTTTCTCTAATTTCTTGCATCCATGTCGCTTGATCTTTTTGAGCTTCTCAGCTTTTATCTTTTCAAGCTTCTTGTTGACCTTGATATCACCCCCCTCATCATCTTCTGAGACAGCTTCTTTGACCTTTTTCTTTTATGTTGCTAGCTTTGATAATCGTTCTTCACGAAGCTATTGATTTTCTTTAATTGACCTTTGAGATCTCCTTCGTAGATTCGGTCTTCTTGTGGATCAATGGGACCATAAAATATTCCTCTTCTTCAATGGATTGATACTCTGGGGGAGTATACTATGGTTTTATTTTTTGACTTCCCTGTTGAACTCAAAATCGGAGTTTGTGGCCTCACTATCTGGTGTTTCTGGTCCTTGATCTCTTTCCCCTTGTTATTCTCTTTGTAGGTGTTGTAGAAGAGTTTCCCACTAATATGATAGCATGTTTGGCTTTGTGTAATAGATCTAAATGAGATTCGACGGCAAGTAGCTGATCTATGATTCCCATGACCTGATATGTTGTTCTTGTTAGAACAGGGCCCACATTCACATAGGTTTTATTTTTGTCGCTCCCCTTGAGGTTTGCTTCAACTAGATTCTTGAGGATGTAATTCCCAGAATCACATTTGATTACCCTTCTCTCTGTTAGTCCCATTTCCATCACCACCCAATGTGTAGGTTTGGCTCACTGTTACTTTCAAATGCTCTGAAGCGAGTCGCAAGGGCAACTCGATCTTTGAGTAGATCAGGTCTTTTTATGGGAGCTTATGACCCTGCTGCTTGACAAAGACCTTGTCATTATTTATGCATTTGGTTTTGTTAGTAGATTGTGGTTGCTAGTGGGGAATTGGAGAGCCTGGTTGATGAGCTCATCTATAATCCTTACTTTAACAATGGCTCCATCTTTGTCTGTGAGTATTGCCTCTCCGTTGTATTGAATAGAACTTATGAGTTCACGTGCCCTTTAGAAATCTATCCCCCAAGTGGTAGGCTAAAAAACCTGTCAAGCTGTAGACATTTGGTCTCTTCTATGACTTCTCTTTGCTGATGCAATGTCCACGTCCATTTGGGAATATTGTGGTCTTGACTTTTGTGCCATTGGTTGCTTGGAACTTGCCGATGAACACATTTTCTAGGGATTTTAGCTGACTCTTCATCTGTGATGTGAGACTTCTCATTTGATGAGATGTCCACTATCTCATATGGAGCAGATTTGCACTCCTTTTGAAGTTTTTCTTGAGGCATTTTGCTACCAAAAAATCAATTGTTCGGGCCTAGAAACTAGTCAAAAAGCTGTCTCAAAAAATTTTTAAAAAATGCAAACTTGATTGTTAAATAGAAAATTAGAATAACTTGATCAAAACAACTCCAAATTTGACCAAGCTTCACCAATGCGACTAGGTCACATGTCAATTCTGGGTCAGAGGTACATGGATTGTGATCCATGTTGGAAAACCTTTTGGAATTTTTCTTGCATCATTTAAAGAAGTATGTTATGATTGGTTCAAAAATTTTGTGATTTGGATCACTAGTTTGAAATCTATGCCAAAATTTGGAAATTTTTGAGACTTAGAGATATTGGCACTTCTATTAAGGTTTTGATGTCTAGAACTTTAGGGTTAGGCTTTGTTTGGCAGTTAGGAGCTGATGGTTAGGTTTTGGCCTGGAAAAGTCAAAAAAGTACATGGATCGCGATCCATGTTTAGTCACATTTGGGATGAAACTTGGCAGGCATGTCCCTATAGCCTATCTAGTCACACTGATGAAATCTTTTCAGGTATTTTTTTCTAAGTTTATTTCTCACTCTACGACCCAATTTGGTATGACTTTGCCATATTGGATTTCTAGTGCCCATTGGAATTGATCCATGTGGCTAGACCAAGTTGAATTTTGGTGTTTTGAAGCTGAAGTTTATCTCCAAGACCAATTTCCTATCCATTTTCAAAGCACTGGGAGCCTGTTTGTCCATAATAGCTGGGCTAACAGATGTTGCCCAACTAACAAGAATTTTTGCATTATTTCATGATATAATTTAGTAGTCCACACTTTTCAATCCTTTAGCTTTACAAAACTCTCTTCCCTAACACTTGGTACTTTGAAATTGCCAAATTCTAGAATTTGAAACAATTTTGCATGAATATCTTCAGCACTTGCTATATCCTGCCATCATTAGCTGAGCTTGAGTGGAAAAGAGAAGCAGCATACGAGTGCTATAAGAGGAAAGCCACACAGACAAAGGAGAAGCTTGACAAGGAACTGAAGGACAAAGGCATCAATGAAGGAGATCTTGTGCTAAGGTATGACAATCGACTCGATAATCGTTTTGATGCCAAATTTGAAACAAGATGGCAAGGGCCATATATAGTCAAGAAGTCTTTCAATTCTAGTTACTATCAGCTTATGGACTTGAATGGTAAAGAGCACTCCAGGAAGGTAAACGGGTATCGCTTGAAGCCCTATTTGAGTCGCCTTCTACACCAAAGGATCTACCAAAGATCTGTCCAAAGGCCGCTGTCTCATGTAAGTATTGTTACATGAAGCATGAGTGTAACTCCAGCCAAAATTCAGAGGGGCCAAACAATGAAAATCTCGTCAAGGACTCTGAAGCACTCTCTTTGAAAAGATTCTTATGATGGTACATGAATATACCATCATCCAGGGGGAGGGCTAATGATAGCCGTTTTTTTTCGGCTCTCTGTGATTGCCATAGTGAGTTATCCCCCCCTATCAAATCACTCAAACACTGTGGTTACCCTCACCCTTTCACTGTATATAGGTGCGTGTGAGTTAGGGGACTTTTCCCATATTTCCTTATTGAAATAAAAAAACCTCAAATAGCTAGTCATTGGGCTAGTTGAGCCAAATAAAAAATAAATAAAAATAAATAAAAATATAAGTATATTATGGCCCATGCGTATGTAAATATTCTTTGTATATAGGGCCTAAATAAAAGATTTTTTCATAATTATTTTGGTATTTATTTAAATATTTCTACCTAGGTGCGTGGTATTTATGCTATGTACATTGACTCACCATTACCATATTTTTTTTATCATTTTGCATACTCTTTATTCCATATAAAAAGAATTTTCATGCAAGCTTCTCTTATTTTTGGTGTAACTCCATCCCAACAAAAATCCAAAAAAAGTAGTTCTATTTATGTGTTATATTTTTTTCACTATTGTGATTTTTTCCTTCCTACATATATTCTCTATTACTCTCATAAATTAGACCACCAAAAATATTCATCTTTTTATGGTAGATTATAATGAGAGAGATTTATTTTGACCCCTTTATATTTTTCCACCTATATTATTTATATTTGACATGTACATATTTTTTAGACCCTCAATATTTGATTTTCTTAGTTGTACTATTCACTTATATCATGATCTCAACAATAACTTCAATTATAGACCTACCAAATAAGGTCAAGGGTAGGTGGCATGCATACATGCACTATGGAGGCTCACTCTTGGAGGTATTCAAAAGAATCATCCAAAGAAGGACCCCACAAGGACCTTTGTAGTGGAAAAAACGATCGGTTTTTGCTGAATTTTTAAGTTCACTTGCTCTCACTTCTCCGAATTTGAAAAGGTGATAACACAAAAGTTGTAGCTCGTGGGCTGAACTTTTGCCTCATATTTTTTCATATTTTTTTGAGCTACGAGCTGTGAGCTATGATTTTTTTAGTGGACCCCATTTTCCCATGCTATGCAGCCACACTCTCTCTTCCACTTTATCATTTTCCTCTTTCACACACACTTCTCCACTCATCATCCCCATCTCTCTCACCACTCCTCTCTGCACACTACTCACCTTCTCCTCAACCTTGAAGAATAAGAGAAACCATGGTGAACTCATACCTCCCACACACAATTCCATTCCAAAATTGACCACCTAGTCTCATTTTCCTCCTCCAAATTACCATATCTATCAAAAAACCATAAATTCAGCCTCTTCTCTCTTAAAAGACAGCATCATGGTGGTTGATTACTCAGCTTCAATTACCTTGTCTCTCAAGGAAGGTCAAGAGTGGAGAAAAAATGTACCGTCAAAGCTAGTGGACCGTCAACAAGCGTCAAAATTGGCCCTACTCAAGACACTTGGAGCATCAACCTTGTAAGAAATCCACCTTTTCTTACCTCTTAAGAGTTTTTCTTCCTTATTTGTATCCTACATGGATACTCCCATTGTAAATATCCAATTCCATTTGTAAATTAATACTAACTCTACTAACACTAACCCACTATGAAAAGTCCTATCACCTCCATTTCTCTCCTCTCTCTTTCCACACCAACGTCTTGATAATTCCAAGCAAAAGAAATAGATAAATTGCTGAAAATCTAACTCAACCATGGTTAGAGGAGTAACCCTAGCCTTCAAAATTGCTATAAAAGGAGGGTGTAGCTAGCACAAAAGGGGAGAGCCATAAGCAAGAGCACTATGCTATAGCTTGAGAAGCCAAGCTCAACCTCTCTAGAAGGACTTTAGTGGAAGCTCATTCTTATGCATGTGCATTTGTTGTAATAGGGATTAGCAAGGGAACACTATGCCATTGTAAGAGAGAGAGTGATCATTCAATTGAGAGTAGGAAATCTATCATTTCTCCTACTAGTGTAAGCCAACATTTGCTGAATCAAGGAGGGTGGATTTGACTAAGCTTGGATATTTTGTCTCCCTTCCAACGTGAAGTAATGGACAACAATGATGCGTAAGTGTCTTGGTGTTTTTTTGTTAAGTTCTGATAGATAGCTTGTCTCTGGTGTTGTCATCAATCTAGCCATAAATCCCACATACTGTAAAGAGGGCGACAGGTGGAGAGGACTCCCCTGGCTTTAAGACAGTGATTGGGGTGGCTTTTCTTGTGATGTGTTGTGGTGAAATTTACGCAAGCTATGTTGAACAAATACTAATTTCACTTGATTTGTCATGACAGATTTGTAAGAAGGTATTAATGCAACAAGCACCCCCTCCCCCTTTCTCTCTCTTTCTTAAATATATAGTTGTGTTTGCTTGATCATTGCCGATACGTTTCAAAGCACCAGCCCTCTCCTCTCTCTCTCTCTCTCTCATCATGCTCCTCTCTTCTCTCTCTGCACTCTCCGCATCAACCCTCTCTCTCGCTCCCTCCTCTCTCATCTCTCTCTCCTCTCTCTCTCTCTCTTCCTCTCTCTCTCTCTCTCTCTCTCTCTCTCTCTCTCTCTCTCTCTCTCATCTCTCTGTGTTAGTGTGTGAGATGTTCCATTGGTGTTATGGTGTAGTGTAAATTCCTTGCTTGTTTGTGGGGTGCTCTAACGATTCTCCTCTTTTGCGTCCTAGTTCGCTCTTAAACTAGGTGTGCCCCTGTGTAGTTGGGATTTGGCTGTGGGTTTGGTGTTTTGGTTTTGTTTGTGGTTGTGCCCCAACCCCATTGAGCAGCACGTGAGCCTTGAAGGGTGTCTAGAGGTTGCTCTTCTTGTTGCCCGCCCCGGACCGCTCAAATTGGTGCCCCCACGGAGGACAGGCTTGTGTATGTTTTGTGAAGCTCAACCTTAGCATAATCAAGTAGCTTGCATGAATCACGAGAATTTGTATGATCCCTTCATTCCATTGCAAGGCAAAAGGTACACAATAATTGTTAGTACTAAGTTGCAATTTCAACGTGTCATTCGTAGAATTTTAGGTCCTCTTAGGTTGGCCGAGATAACCGCTTCAGTAAATCTTTTATTTTGCCTCTTATTAGGTACGACCTTAGTTTGGACGTCTATATTTTTGTTTTGTTTTAAGCATTAGGTCATGCATAACCATGGATAATGGCCCAGTGATAGAGGTTTTTCCCTTTCATTTTACTCCACACATAAGAGTAAACGTTGCAATTAGTAGAAAGATCCATTTTCAACAACGAATGGTGTTCATGTTTGTGCCCAAAGAGCAGGAGAAATTCTTGCATCACCAAACCATCATTCTACCTTCCATCAACTACCACACTTCTTTTGATGTACATGTGTTCATTTTATTTAAAATGAAGTGCAGCTCGGCAAAATAGTAGTGTATGTTTGTTTTTTCTTTGTCCAAGTTTTACAAGAAACAAAAAAAAAGATCATTTGTTCTAACTGGGAATGTGTGTGCAGTGAAAGTTCAATCCTTAAGATCTAGCTCTATTACCAATAGAGTTTCAGGAGCAAGTAGTAAAGGGTCTCCCTCATAACAAGAGGGTGGTGAAGTTAAGACGGAAGGTCCTACGTGTGGATTCCATTTTCCTCTTGTTGTTTGGGCACTAAGGAAGACCGCGCATTCATCCAACTAGTGTGTGCCCTAAGATTGGTAAATAAAGATGAAATTTGGCGTTTGGCGAGTGCATTTCACCATTGAGGAAGACTCTTCAGGAAACTTGCGACCAGAGTTCATGCTTCATAGACTCACATTTGGTGAATTTTTCCCTCATTTGCGTCTTATTAATAGTCTTCCTTTCGCTTTCAACAAAGGAGATAGGGAGCTATTCAGAGCTTGTCTTAATAAAGAGAGCATAGAGAAGATTGCAAATTTGTATAAATTCTCATCCTTTCTACTTTTCTATGACACTTTGTTCATAGAGACATTGTAAATCTCTTATGCTTTTGAATGATTTAACCATAATCCTAAGGAGTTTTTGTCCAGGAATTTTGTAGCAACAAGTGGAGTCTTTAATCTTGCAAACTTGATTGGACTTGATGAGGATGTTCTTTATGAAATTGTGAGAAGTTGCCTCACTCCGACTGTGTGGAACTCGAAGGAAAGGAGCTCCTAGTCAATTGCTACTTTCTCACGGCCTTCGACGAGCATGAAGATCTAGTTTTTATACAAACCGCTTGTGCATTGGGAATTGTCGAGCAAGTGCAATTTATCACTGGGACGTGGTTGCTCTTTGGATCCAGAAAATGAAGTTCTAGAGATTTCTGTTTATCGCCTTAGCTTTGAAGAATTTCAACCCTTCTTAGAGCTCATCAATATTCTACCCTTTTGTTTTGATCAAACAAATCGAGACCTTATTGAAGCTGGATAGCTGAGAAGAAAAACCTAGAGTGGTATTTTCTCACTTCTTTCATTTGCAGACGAGTGGTTCTAAATCTCTATGTATCCCTTATTGTAACTCGTGTTGTAATCTTTCATAAAAATGGAGAGCCAACGCCAAATGTCTGGATATCCTCTTTTCTTTGGAGAGCCTGGAGAGGAATGCAGAATTATTTTTAGCAAATTTCAAGATGTCTTGCCGTATCAAGAGGATAGTAACCGATCAAGAACGTGTAGAAATTTGAGGTGGTCCTTAGGAAAGATGCTAGTACTTGGTTTGACTCTTTGCCTGAGGAAGTTAAGGGGAATTACACAGAGAGTTTTGAATCGTTTTAAGAGAACTTCTTTTTGATCCCCAAAACACTCAAAAACTATGGCAAGACATTGTTTCTCATAAGCAAAAAGACTTAGATGACTACTACTTGTACAAGCAAGAGTTTCTACGTCTTTGGGCTCTATGGATACGAAATGTTGCTAACCCTGGTGATGGTGCAGAATTTCTAAAGAAGGAGAGGTTCATAGCCGGACTCTTTTCTGACCTTAAGGTAAAAGTTGAGGCGGGTGCACCTGCTACTTTTGATGCAGCTGAAACTAGGGCTGCTGAGAAGTATAGGAAACTCAAGTGCTTAAGGGGAGAGGTTCCAATAGAAGGTCTTAGACCCAAAGGTAAGTCACAAGCATCAACATCGAGGGATCTTCCTGAGGTAACGGCGGAAGTCATTGAGAAGTTAAACGAATCTTTAAGCAGCATGTCAATTCACCTTGCACACAGCTGTAGTCCAAAGGGACAAGCAAAGAAGTCAAAAGAGAGAGAGCCACAAACTAGGAGAGTCTTGCAATGTTGGAAAGAGGAGAGTCTGGACATGGGATGTATAATTGTCCTTGGCCCCGTGGAGAGCCAGGGAGACCTAAGTTGAATTACCCAGTGATGAATGCAGGAGAAGGAGCTGGTCAACAACCAAGGCTTCTACAAAGCCAAATGGACCAAGACCACCTCCACAAGGGGTAGAAGGAGTTCCACCTTTGCCAGATCTAAATGTGCATGTGGGTAGAGGTGACAAATTCAAATGAGGTTGACATGGAAGCCAAGGCATTAAGCGTGGCCGAGGAAAAGGTAAAGAGAAAGAAGGAGTCACATCACAGAGTGACCATGGACAAAGGCAAGAAGGCAAAGGAGACCAAGGAAGCTAAGAGGACTCGACGTCGTATCAATCTCCAAGACTTCCCTCTTGGACATGGTAATGGCTCCATACAACCTGTTGGAAGACATGCGAGGTAAGGGTCCTGATATCTCATGGCCTCAGTTTCTTGCATTATGCCCACAAGTTAGGAGGGATTTAACAAGGCAGTTAGCACTAGGAGAAAGGTAAAAGAGAGTGTGCCTGTTGTAAAAATTGCACAAGCTGAAATGAATGAGGACATTACACCGGTGCTAGACTGTTACATCAAAGGAAGATTGGTTAGGAAAGGTCTAGTGGATGGGGGTGCACAAATTTGCATCATGACAGAGGGACTCATGCAAAGACTAGGCATGCACATCCATGAGACACCTGAAATCAAAGTGAAAATGGCAAACAATAGCAAGCTAGGTGCGTAGGCATTTTGTAAAAATGTTTTTTGTGGAGGCCTTTGGCATTAAGAGGCAGTGGATTTTATGTTATGTCGACCAAGGGAAGTGGTTATCCATTTATCCTAGGAAGACCAT
>NW_028221827.1:0-11671 GCF_014529385.1 Adiantum capillus-veneris
ATGTCTTATCGACTCAAGTTGCCCAATCATTAGCTCATACACAATGCTTTTCATTTGAGCCTACTTAAGCCCTACAAACACTACAAGAGGCTATTCATTTTAGCGACGCTCACACAGTGACGCTGAAAAAAAAAATTCCCGGCGTCGCTATGAGCGTCGCAAATTTACAAAGAAATTTGCGACGCTCATAGCGACGCCGACTGGGCTAAAAAAATAACAAAGCGCGCCCAAAAACTCAGATCTCAGATCTGAGTTTTTCGGCGCCCTCAAGCAAGGAGCAGGTAACGCTCTCCCTCTCTCTCTCTCTCTCTCTCTCTCTCTCTCTCTCTCTCTCTTTTTCTTCTCCACACACACACACACACACACACACACGAGGAGAGGAAAGAGAGCCAGGTATGCTCCTTCCCTCTCCTCATTCTCATGTTCCCTTCCCCTCTTTCTCTCTCTCTCTCACACACACACATACACACACACACATAGTGTTTTTGAGAAAGAGAGAGAGAGAGAGAGAGTACAAACATAAACAAAAACGCACACACACATACATAAACAAAGAATGCACACACACATTGAGAGAGGAAAAGAGAGAGAGAGCATGCATAAACAAAAAACGCACGCATTGAGAGAGAAAAAGAGAGAGAGAACATGCATAAACAAAAAACGCACACATTGAGAGAGGAAAAGAGAGAGAAAACATGCATACTATCCAAAAAAACGCACACACATTGAGAGAGAAAGAGAGAGAAACTAATTTAACGTCGTAGGAAACTAATTAAAATTAACAGACTTAAAGATCTAGCCGACGAGGAGTTGAACTCAAGACCTATTATTCAAGAGGGAAATGGTATAATCAATCTATCATACTTGGCATGGGTGATAGAAAGGTTATACCATTTATCTCTTTTTATTGGCACACACATCCACACACACGCACACACACAAGAAGAAGAGAGTTATAACGTCGTAGGAAACTATCCTAAAAGACGTTAAAGATTAGGTTAGATGTAGACTTACGTTAAATTAGATTTAGGTTTATTTAAGTTAAATTAGATTAAATTTAGGTTTATTTTTAGCTAGATTTACGTTTATTTACGCTAGATTTAGATTTACGTTATATTAGATTAGATTTAGGTCTCCATAGACTGCGATGCCTGCATGAAGCGGGTGAAGAAATCCCTCAATGGAATATAGGGTATTGCTGCCTTCACTCATGGTGGGCTCCGTCGATCCAAAAGTACTGGTGAAATGTCTTCAGAAGATAGGGAAGAAGGTGGATCTTCAGGCGGCAAGAGTCACTACATCCCCGACACAATGACCATCTAGACAACCTCTAGTCATTCAACAGCAACTTCAAAGTTAGTAACAAGAGCAAGAACGGTCTAAAGGACCAATTGCTGTCGTCAGATGTGGATGGAGATGAGGCAGCGTCACCGCCGGAAGTTAACTCTCACATCTTTAGTGATGAGAATGCCAACTCTTGCCGAGTTATGTGAAAAATTATGTGTTAAATCAATTTTAAGGTTCTTATAATCCCTGTTAGTTTAGTTCTTTGTTTTTAATATAACATAATTTACGTTAGATTTAGATTTATGTTATATTAGATTAGACTTAGGTTTATTTAGGTTTACCCACACACACACACACACACAAGAAGAAGAGAGTTTTAACGTCGTAGGAAACTATCCCAAAAGACGTTAAAGATTAGGTTAGATGTAGACTTACGTTAACGTTAAATTAGATTTAGGTTTATTTTTAGTTAGATTTACGTTTATTTAGATTTACGCTTATTTACGTTAGATCGAGTCCACGCAAGAATTACTTACGGTTTAGGGTTTAGAGTTAGACGAACAGTGAAAAGATCTACTCTGAAAAGATGTTAAGATGCTGTGAAGTGCTACAGCTAGAGAAGAGGCAAAGGGGTTTTGTCCACTATATGCAGTATCATGTAGACGTGGGTCTGTAGATTTCTTGTACCCACAAATATAGGTATTGACCAATAAAGACGAGATTATAACCCCGTTGTTCTGATCTCCGTGCACCTCTAGACCGAGGTGTGCGGGGATTGGACATGACTAGAGAATGTGAGGTAAAGAGAGAGAGAGAGAGAGAGAGAGAGAGAGAGAGAGAGAGAGAGAGAGAGAGATAAGACGAAGAATGCCAATAGAATATTAAATTTTTTGTCCAGGTTATAAGATTTTTATCCTCATTATGAGTAGTGACGAGGATGTGGGACCGTCCAACCGAAACACCTATCTCTCAACGAGGGTCTTATGTCCCTGTAATCAATGCAAGCATGCTGTGCGACGGACAAGATGTGTTTCTTTGCAGCACGTTCGCGAATTTGGCGAGTTCGATCCATCTATTATAGATCGAGTTGTTGCCAATTATAACTCGTCGGACTCTGACGCTGGCCAACAAGCAGCAATCTTGCAACCCAATAGACGTGTTCGCAGGCGCTTTGGTCAAGCAGCATATGTGAGGCCAAAAGATGTAGCCTCTGACAGCTCGGGGGATGATCATGCAGAGCACATTCCCAATGAGGCAATGTTTGAGCCCGAGATTGATGAAATGATCGAGACGATCATGGATTCAGAAAGGCTTATCTATGATGATATGAAAAGTGAAGCCGATACGCCATTGTATAATGGAGCACGTATGTCTAGATTGAAAGCACTCCTGGTTCTTCTCAACATGCAGGCAAAGTTTGGATGGAGTGACACTAGCGTCACAGCGCTTTTCAGGTGATCTATTACAATTAGTTTACTTTAATAAAACTCTAAATGTATAATGATCTGATAGATTTTTACACGACTGTATCGTATTTTTATGTTGTGTAGATTGCTTAAAGAGCACATACTACTAGCTGACAATGTGATGCCAGATTCCCGAGATGAAGCAAGAAAGATTTTGCGAAACTTGGGGATGGATTACAATTCTATCCACGCTTGTCCTAATGACTGCATCCTTTTCAGAGGGGAATACATAGATATGGAGAAGTGTCCGAAATGTGATTCATCCGCATCTCCCTCTCTTTCGGAGCATTCGGCGCGCTGCGAAGCTTCGGCGTCGACAAGACGAGCTTCACACTCGTCTAGACACCGGCGCTCTAGTGGTGGCGGTGGCGGTTGTTGTGGGGATTCCGCCACCGATGCCTCCACACCGCCTCGTGTTCGACGAGGCTCTTTACCCTCCCCTTCTTTGCCCGCCCCCACACCAGCCACAGCATCGCCATCTACGCCAGGTTTTGCACGGCTGACTGTTCCTAGCAGCTACACACCTCTACCTACTCCGCCACGAGCCACCCCACTCGACACTCCTCGCTTCGGGGCCCAGACGCCGGTGGAGACACCTGACGTCCGTACCCCCATCGACACGCCGCTAGAGACCCCTGTCGGGACACCCAGGTTCACACGTCACCGGCCAAAGGGCTTGCCTTACTCCGTCGACTTCAGCGGCGGCATCATCATGGATGATGACGGCAAGAACGTGATCTCGCGCATGCGTGGTCTTTGCTCTCAGCTGTTTAGACACTACATACTAAACAAATGGAGTGAAGTACCAAGTGATTTAAAAAACAGAGTCATCAGCATACTTCATGATGAGTTTCCCGTTCCAACACGGGATCAGCTCTTCAATGAAGACCTGATGAAGATTCGAATGCGCGAATACTGCAAACACAAGCGTTCCGAAGTGCAAAAAGCAATCAATAATGGGTGGAACAGGCCAGATTGGCTGGCCAAAGAAGATTGGAAGAATGCGAAGAAAGCAGCACGCGAGAATCCCGACAAGTGGAAGCAACAAAAGGATGCAGCCAGAGCGCGAGTAGAGGCAGGGAGCTCGCACCACTTGGGGAGCGGTGGATGGGCATCATTTGAGGCCGATTTTGTAAGTGTTTTCGCATTGCTCTTTATGTTCGATAGTTTAGGGTTTATGAGTTTTTTAATTCTAACATAATGAAATCTTTGTATGTTTTGACAGTGGTCGATGACAGGACGTGATCCCACACCGTACGAGCGCGAGTACGCAGGCAGGAAAGGCTTAAACGCTCTGATGGACATTCTCAGTTCTCGCGGCGGCATGGTTAGTATTAGGGTTTACTCTTTTCTATTTTTTGTATTGTTTTATAAATGTCGTTATATGTTTATACTTACTGAAAGCTGTCTTATTGTCTTTTTTTGCAGAATCCGACAGATACGCCGCTTAGACACGATGAGACGTCTGACTAGACGACGTCAGTTTAGCTGTAGCTAGATAGCATTAGTTTAGGGTTTCTCATAGCTTATGTATCATGAGACGGATTTTATACGTCTTTTTGAACCATGTATATTATTACATTTGTCACCGCAGTTCCTTTTGCCAATCAATTCTTTATGCCTATGATGTTGTACAATTGTGATTATTACATTTGCCAATCAATTCATTTTGCCTATGATGTGTACAATTGTCAATTTTGCAAACAATGCGTCTTGTGGGTGACTATTTTGGGTCTATTATCTACCCTTGCACTTTTTTTAAAAAGTGAATCAAGTACAATATGGTTGATGGGTGGCAGGGCATTCAATGCCCTGTCACCAAAAAAAAATTCTCTCGGGCGTCGCTATAACCATCGCTATTTATGGCTCTGTAGCGTCGCTATGAGCGTCGCTATAGTCTTCTGTGTAACCGTCGCTATAACCGTCGCTATGACCGTCACTATATAGAGACGCTCATAGCGACGCTTATAGCGACGCATATAGCGATGCTCATAGCGACGGTTTTAGCGATGCTGGGGGTTATAAAAACCCAGTGTATTTCCGTCGCTAACAGCGTCACAAGAGCACACAACCTCTTGTAGAGAAAGGAGAGCCACCAAGTGAACTAATTAGTGAAGACCCTCCCGAAATCGAAGACAAAGAAGAGGTGCTACAACCCGAAGCTATCCTTTGGCATAAAGACAAGGTACTACAACACGGTAAGGTTATCCAACGGTATCTTATTAAGTTCAAAAATTATCCTTTTGAAGATGCTAGATGGATGCAAGGAATACAATCTAAGGATAGTATGAACCTTGTCAATGCTTACAATGCTACATTAGAGTAAACAAATGTACAAATTTCTTTCAAACGACCAATTTTTTGTCTTATAACACTAATTCTCTTCTCATTGTGCACAAATTTAAGTCATATGCATGCTTTCAGTCATGTTTGTGATGACGACGTCTCTCAAACACCAAGTAGAATTTGCCACTCTACTTGGCAGAATGAAATGGACTAAAGAGTAGACATGCTTGCGGTAGCTACGTCTTCCAAGCACCAAATGGATTAGTCATTCATCTTGGAATGATGTTGTAGGGTAAAAAGGGATCCTCTACCCGCTAAAAATACTTTGACTAATGACTAAGGGTTTATCTCTTCTACCTCATAGTCGAGGACGACTATGATTTCATGTAACATTTAATGGCCTAGAAACTTGTGTGTAGAGGAAATTAGCATGAACATAGTGGGCATTTCATTAGAATAGATTTCTAATGAGAATTACAAGAGTGCTTGGGTGGAGAGAGAAACAAAAAGCATAACATCTAGTTAGATAGCATCAACAATACTTTCAAAAGAGAGAGAAATTAAGCTATTGACAACAATTGAGGACCGGATTTGCATGGAGCCGGTTCCCCCTCCAAAAAGGATTTGTATTATGGTTTCTCCCATCAAGAGAGACATTGTACAATACAATTCTTTGTGTTCCTTCAAGACTAGCTAGTGCAATGAAGATGAAAGCTTCATGCACTAAGCAAAACACTTAGTAAACACAACTTTAATTATCCCCGTTCTCAGACCCAAGACCTCACACACCTTCGAAGATGGTGAGAGCTAGCAGGGTATGAGAGTAGATTGAGAGGAAGAAGGAGTATCTTACGAGAAATATGTACATCTCCTCACATAATCACTCATATTAGCATAGCTTTAGCTTAGTAGTTAGCTTGGTAGAGGAGATGAGCATACATTGAAGCTTGGCTCTTGGTTGGATTTGCATCCACAAGCCAAGAGTGTGTCGATGTAGGCTTCTATCTCACAAGCTTGGAGTAGGTGATGAGATCTCCATTAAATCTTGGAAAGAGATAGTCTTCTCTTTCTTCACACATGAGATTTTTAGTGTGTGTGTGATAATTCCTTGCAAAAATCAGCCCCCTCTCTCTCTTGGCGAGCCCTCTTGCTATTTTCTCTTGTAGGCTCCCCATTGGACCTCCCCAAGTCAAAGCCAATGGCTATTAAGCAGCATAAGTGATAGCCTTTTGACATGTGTCCCCTTTCCCCTTTTGTGAGAGCTTTAGGTAATTTAATAATTAAACTAAACTCTCATTGGACCCCTTTGCCTCCTAGCCAATAGAAATCAGGCAAGCCATTGGGCTGCTGAGGACCCCTTGGGAGACTGTCCAATAGTTCTTCTTAGAGGACTTAATTCTCATCTTTTATTGGTTTTTTTTTAATTAAACTAGATTTACTCTAGGCTAATTCTCATTGGTCCCACCTCCAAGGCCATCCAATAGGAATTGGGTACACCTTGTGGGCATTTGGCCTAGGGAGCTGACATGTGTCCCTCATTCCCTTTGTGTAAAGGGAGCTTGTGTGTGTGTGTGTGTGTGTGTGTGTGTGTGTGGCTTTCTCTCTCATCCCCTAGAAGAAAGTCCCTTGCCCTCCCATGTAGGGAATACAAAGACTTTTTTGGTCACACATAAAGCGCCAATTCCCTTAAGGTTGGACCTTTTAAGTGTGCATGTGACAAAAGGTGATCCGAAGAAGGTATCTTTGGACATTGGAACAACTCTGCCTCTCGGCACATTTCCCACTTGTATAAGAAATCCTTATGATTTTTGGCCTTGGCCTACACTGCGACATAACTACTATTCCTTTTCATGGCATAGATAGCTCAGTCTTATGTTGAACGAAAGAGGAAGCTCTTCTTGATATGGGTTTTTTTTTGTACCTAGCTTTGGTCTTCCCTTTCTTTCACTAAAGGGGATCTACAAGTTGGTACTCCTTGTCAAATTTGTTGAGGACAGCTTCAGAGTATTGAATCGACAAACAAGGAAGGTGACGTGTAGTGGGTTTTGCACAATCTTCTCTCACCTTAGGTGACTCATGAGCTATGGACGGGGCTTCAGAGGGGGTTCGGGTTACATACTCGCTTGCATTCAGAGATTGTAAGGTCCACATGGTGAGTAAGCAGATTGAAGTAGACGATGCTTTGGGTTAGTCCGAGGAGCGCATTGATGTGCTATTGATGTCTGCTGCAGGTGGATGGTGTACTGGATTCAAGAGAATTCGTAAGAGATTCTTAGCTCTACTCCTCACCTAGAAGATGAGACTTAAATTTGAGGTAGCATTATTGTGGATTGACTATATGGTAATGGCTACCTTGGAGAAGTTTTAGGATCACGGACTTGGGACATGATATAATTCTACGATACTTGGACTCTCAATACCTTCACTTCATTGGGATACATTTTGAACAGTTGTTACATTTTGAACAGTTGTTTGCTTGATAAGCATGGGCCTTTGATGCTTCAACTAGGAGGAATCTTCCGGTTAACGCATGATCCATGGGTGTTTAATAGTTAGTCTCAATCTGACTCATTTAGTGGTTTTTGAGGCATTTTGGAAAACTCTATGATCAATGCATCCTTGAAAACTCATTGAATGTACTTGGATGTCACGTTCATACATGCATATGTATATGTATGTTGTTTTTTGTGGGTGTAGATATGTATTTTGTGTACATGTATGTGTGTGCGTGTGTGAATATATGTATGTAAATAAATATAAATACAAGTTTTATTCAAGATATATTTGACTGATGTCTCAATAAAAGAACAAAGGATATAAATTTTTTGACTTTATGCTTTCTGAGCAAATAACATTTTGATCACAAATAAGTAAACAAATAAAATTTTACCTTTCATACTACGTAAGTCTATATAATTCATAGAAAGTTTTATTTAAGCATGCCTATTTAGTTTTTTTCCCAGTCATGTGCAGATAGTTTTTGTTCCATGCACTCAAGGATCCTTTATTTGAGCTTTATCAATCATGCATAGCCTCCTTTGTTTCCTTTTAATATAAAGTTTCAGTTAGTCTCATGCTCAAATAAAATATTTAATGCCGTGTCACAACATTTTTGTAGGGGTTTCAAGTGGCACTTTTCAGCTTGTTCGTTTAACATACAAGCTTTTACTCGTCCTTGTGTGCAGCAAAACATTCACAAATTCTTTTGAAGAATGCGATGCTCAAAAACTGCTTCTTGCTGTCTTCATCTTTACTGAAAATCCAAAAGTTGTTCATAAGCTGAAGGTGGTCAAGTTGCACAGCTCTGCAGTTTGAAGGTAGTTTTGTTCTGGTTTGACAAAATGGGTTTCCAGACACAATCCTCTTTTCCAGGGCAAGCATACTCCATGGCTTGCATGAATTCAACAAGCCCATTGGGTGCTGGCCCTTCACGGCAACCCTGTCCTCTGCCTCCTGTTGTTGATACACCTCTCACAAGTCAAAAATCCATTTACTCGCTTACTCTGGAGGAATTTCAAAACACACTTGGTGAGCCTGGCAAGAGTTTTGGGTCTATGAACATGGAGGAGCTCCTGAAGAACATATGGACAGCAGAAGAGGGTCAAGCCATGGCAGCTGCTATGGGAACTGCAGATGTGTCAGGGCTTCACAAACAAAAAAGCTTGCAAAAACAGGGATCCTTATCCCTTAGAGGTGCTCTAGGACGAAAGACAGTGGATGAGATATGGAATAGCGTGTATCAAGGACCATTGAACACAGCAGATTCCTCGCAAATGTCAATAAAACAGCGAGAGTTGACGTTCAAAGAAGTGACATTGGAGGACTTTTTGGTGAAAGCAGGAATTGTTCCAGAGGAAGACCTTGGGCGAAATATGGCAGCTGGGGGTTCTTTCTCCTTTGGGGGAGGTGTGGGGATGCACAGAAATGAAAGATCCGAGTTTGGGGATAGTGTTGGTACTGTTGCCAACAACAGCATGTTCTCATCTCCTACAAGCGTGCTTGCAGGTAATATAGTTGAGTCACAGCAACCATCCCAAATTGACTCTTCACGGTTTGCTTTTCCACCAACAGATTTCCTTATAAACCAGCGCCAGAATGGTGGAATCTTGCAGCACACTCGGTTGCTCAAACAGTCACCAACTTCTGGTGTCGAAGAAATGTTTGGCCCTAGTAGTGGAAAGCAGGCAGACAATGCTGGTCTTGCTGCTGCACCCATTGGTCTGGGTGGCCTAGGCCCACCTGTTGGTGGAGGGATAGCCGCAAGCTTGAATGCGAATACTACTTATGCTGGATTTAACAACCCATTGAGCCTAGTTGTGCCCACTTTTAAGGCAGAGTCTCCTCTGTCATCAGATGGTACGGGCACAAGTCAAGGAAGCATGCCTTTATCGCCAGTTTATCATTCTGGAATGAATGCGCCTTTAAGGAAAAGACTAGCAGATGGACAGCTAGAAACAGTTGTTGAGAGGCGGCAACGGCGTATGATAAAAAACAGGGAATCAGCTGCAAGGTCTCGTGCTCGTAAGCAGGTTTGTGGCATTCTTGCAGTGTATGGATATGCATGCGACTCCTACTGATTGTGATTCTTTGATTATCGCCAGGCTTACACAGTGGAATTGGAGAATGAGCTGACTGAACTGAGGGCAGAGAATACGAAACTCAAGCAGAAACAGGTAGCCAGGGATATTCAAGCCATACTTACCGATGTTTCATACCAATGTTTGCATACACTATGCATTGCAGGGACTTAAACTGCACATTTTATACTGACTACCCAGTCCTTCAGCCTTTCACCAAATTTAGAATATGGCTGCTATTATGCTTGCTTCTGTTAGCATACCTGCCAATCACCCGTGCATTTTTATTAAGTTTTACTATGATTGACACAGGTCATTTTGTGTTTGTTGACCAAGTTTTTTTTTCCCTTTTTTGAACAGGAGACTGCGGAAAGACAGTTAAAAAAGGTATGTTTTTGCTTTTGATGGGTGCTTTAAATCATGTTAGGGGAAATGTTTCGCTTACCCAGACAATTATCATAAGTCCTTATACAACTGAAGCATGTCAATTTCAACTAGTTGGCTACTCTGAATGCGGGTGAGTATTGTACAAGGGATCAGATTATTGGTACTTTTAGGTTGCCCATTTGCTTGTAGGTGCAAAACAAGTTTGAGTTGGATAACTCTTGCCATGCAACAAACCAAGTTATATTAGGCTTCTGTTCATTGCATCTCGGCTTCCTAGCCTGTCTGACCTCATAAATTATACCTTACACAAGCTTGAGGCTTGAGAGGTGGGCTGTATGGATTTCTTCTTTTAAAAAAAATTGAAGCATTCACATTCACACCTTCTATGGAGCTTCACCTGGCCGGTTACTCAGTCTATCGAGATGCAAGGGACTTGCACTTTCCTTTAAAAAAAGGTGAATCTGGGATTTTCCTGGATTCACTTGGGCTTGTAAACTGCAGCCTTTCTGCGCTTTTTCAGTGAGTGGTACTGCACTTTGTGGTTGCAATGGCATTGTGTTGGAGAAAGTACCCCATGTTTGGACAAGCTTCAAGAATGAGCTTCCATGAGGGGTACAGGCATTCAAAAGGCTCGTTACACATGGAATGTGCCTCAAAACTATGCTTCAAGTGCTCTCTTACAAATTCTGAGCCACTTTTACAATGCCCTTATATTATTGTTGGGTTTAGTCATACAAGTGACGGAGGGACTCCGGGCTTGTGGGGCAGGGGTATATGAGGTGTGGGACTCATCTCATAGAGATAAGTGGCTAGGAACAAATGCAGTCTCAGGTGCAGTCTTTCGGTTAGGATGCATGGTTTTGGAATTATCTATACATGTAGTCTCTTATACGTAAAATTAATTCTCTGGTTTTGGGGTCGACTTCTTCTGTACAAACAAGTCTTCATCTTCTCCCTTGTCTGCACTTCACCTTCTCGGCTCTCAAGGCTATGAAAGCTTAACAATTATGCTAATCCACAGTTGCATTTGTGCATGTGAGAATTTATGTGGCTCTGCGCCTCGAGCATTTGGGCTCTGTTGCATTTGTACATGTAAGGATGCATGTAGGATTAAAGACTTATGGTATCTTTTTCATTTGTGATTCGCTGCATGTTTTATTGTTTGCAGGTGCTTGCTGTTACACAGGAAGTTTCAAAGCAACCGAGAGCGTTGTTGAGAAGCAGAACAGGGCCTTGGTAGTGGTGAATGTTAAGCCCTAGGTGACCTCTTGGTTGTGAGTGTAAGGAAATAGAAGATTAAGGGTACTTAACTCCTTGTGAATATAGAGGTTGAGGCTGTTGCTGCCGTCAACCTAGTTCATTCAATGTCTTCAGATTTCAGCATGGTTTGTTATCAGAGGCTGGACTTCTTTTGATCTCAACAAAGGGTTTAGTGCAAGCCTCGAGTCTTCGAGCTTGGACTAGGACAAATTTTTATTTACAAAGAGGTGCAAAAGAAGTGCATCCTTGGCATGCATTGATTACCATGTGCAAGATTCTGCGATGGGTTAGTGCATTTGTGCTTGTTGGATTGTGCCCTCTCTCTCTCTCTCTCTCTTTTTCGGGTCTCATAGGTCATTATGGCCTTTTGAAGACGTTAATATAACATTTCATTTCTGTCTCTCTCTC